>NW_027507758.1:572290277-572363807 GCF_037356315.1 Lithobates pipiens | reverse complement strand
TGTTTGGGGATGAATAATGTTCTGCATAGAAGTTTTTAATTTGGATGTAGCAAGAGAGCTCTGAGAGAGGAAAATTATATTTAGATTGGAGAGAAGTAAAGGAGGGAATTTCATCTTGATAACTTATGGTGCGTACACACGAGCGGACTTCTGGACGGACTAGGTCCGACAGTCTTTCCAACAGACTTTCAGCAGAGTTCCAACGGACTTTCAGAATGAACAGACTTGGCCACGCACAATCACACCAAAGTCCGACGGATTTGAACGTGATGACGTATGACCAGACTAGAATAAGGAAGTTCATAGCCAGTAGCCAATAGCTGCCCTAGCGTCGGGTTTTTGTCTGTCAGACTAGCACACACACGAGCGAATTTCTCGATAGGAACTGGGTTCCGGCGGAGTTCCGGTGAAAAAAATTTGAAAAATGTTCTATTTCTAAAGTCCGTCAGGTTTTTGGACAGCAAAGGTCCGATGGACCCCCCACACGATCGAATTGTCCACCGGATTTGTTCCGTCTGACCTTTGCTGTCAAAGTCCGGTCGTGTGCACGCGGCAAAATAGAAGTTCTATTCAGGCTGGCTTCTAGTAGATATATTGTTGGGATCTATTGGTGCTGGGGATCTTTGGTAGCTTGGTGGAGCTATTGTTGACGGGGTAAATTTATTGTTGCTGGATGCAGGGGATCTATTATGCTGCTGTACATGTTATTGACAAATTCTATTCAAATTACCATATTTATTGGCATATAACACACACACATTCATTTTAAGAGGGAAGTTGAGCTTGACCTGATCTGTGTTGAAAATTTGTAAATAGAACAATGAACTGCAAAGACATCAGGATTTATATGCAGTAACTGTGTCATCTCCAAGCTGGCTTTTAGTCCAGGAAGTAGAGGACCCAGGATGATGCCTTAATAACGATGGCTCTGTTCTTCAGGAGGTAAAACAAATGAAGTCATTGTCAGGGGGAGTACTAAGACCTAGAAGTAGTATATTTGTTCATAACTTAGTAGTAGGGTTGCCAACTTTTCTTCAAACAAACATGAACACTTTAGAGACACAGGGCCAGTTTTTTTTTTTTTTTTTTTTTTTTTTTTTTTTCCCCGTAGTATATACTATAGGATTATAAAGACCTGGAACACCTTAACCACTTAAGCTGCGGACCATTTGCAGCTAAAGGACCAAGCCCGTTTTGAGATTCGGCACTGCGACGCTTAACTGACAATTGCACGGTCGTGCGACGTGGCTCCCAAACAAAATTGGCATCCTTTTTTTTTTCCCCACAAATAGAGCTTTCTTTTGGTGGTATTTGATCAATTCTGCATTTTTTTGTTTGTTTTTTTTGCGCTATAAACAAAAAGTGACAATTGTGAAAAAAATGCAATAAGTTTTACTTTTTGCTATAATAAATATCCCCCAAAAATATATAAAAAAAACATTTTTTTTTCCTCAGTTTAGACCGATAGGTATTCGTCTACATATTTGTTCAATAATGCAAACCAATCAATAAGCATTAATTGATTGGTTTGCGAAAAAGTTATAGCGTCTACAAAATAAGGGATAGTTTTTATGGCATTTTTATTAATAATTTTTTTCTTCTAGTAATGGCGGCGATCGATTTATTATTTTTTTTTTTATGTGACTGCGACATTATGGCGGACACATCGGACAATTTTGACAAATTTTGGGGCCATTGGTATTAATACAGCAATCAGTGCGATTAAAAATGCAGTGATTACTGTAAAAATTTCACTGGCAGTGAAGGGGTTAACCACAAGGTGCAGTGTAGGGGTTAAGTGTGTGTGTGTGTGTGTGTGTGTGTGTGTGTGTGTGTGTTTGTGTTTTTTTTTTTTGTTTTTTTTTTTTCTTCTTTAGGGGGCCTGGCTTGGTGTGCGACGTCACTGATTGCCTTTCCTATGACAGGGAACAGACGATCAGTGAAAAACTCACTAAGAAGCACGAGGAGAGGTTTGTTTACACTTACCTCTCCTCTCGTTCTTCCACTCTGGGACCTGATCGCGGGACACCGGCGGCGATCGGGTCCCGCGGGCACGGTGCTCAGGACCGGGTCACGAGTGTGCTGCCGGTGGCGCATGCCCGACAGCTGGGCACTTAAAGGGCACCGTACCTGTACGTGCTTGTGCCCAGCCGTGCCATTCTGCCGACGTATATAGGCGTGAGGCGGTCCTTAAAGCGGTTCTTCACCCTAAAGGGGAAGTTCCGCTTATCTGGTCCCTCCCCCCCCCCTCCGGTGCCACATTCGGCACCTTTCAGGGGGGAGGGGGTGCAGTTACCTGGATAATCCAGGTAACTGCACCCACTTCCGGCCAGACCGCCGCAGACCCCCACAGACGCCCCGTCCCCCCCCCCCCCCCCGTTGTGTTCTGGGAAACACACAGTTCCCAGAGACACAGCGGGGGACCATAAGAGACGCGCAGCGCGACTCGCGCATGCGCAGTAGGGAACCGGGCAGTGAAGCTGTAATGCTTCACTTCCCGATTCCCTGAAGAGGATCGTCATCTGCCGCCGACATCGCTGGACCCTGGGACAGGTAAGTGTGTGATTTTTATTAAAAGTCAGCAGGCTGCAATATTAGTAGCTGCTGGCTTTTAATATTTTTTTTATTTTTTTAGGTGCAGCTCCTCTTTAAGTGGTTAAGAGCCCCCAAGGAGAGTAGTAAGTATGCGCGCTGCAGCGGACGGACAGTGGATGTGGCCAACCCCCCCCCCCCCTCAAGTGATAATGAACCTGCCCCCAGACAGCCACCTGCAGCTCCCAGACAGCAACAGATTTGTGTGTGACTATCTTGGTTACTTGGGGAGCCACAACCCAGTTTGAATAATTTGTCTGGGTTTCAAGCAGACTGACATCCAGACACATGATTCAAAACCCAGACTGTCCGGGTGAATCATGGACAGGTGGCAGCAATACTTAGTAGGTTTGCACTAAACATGAAAAAAACATGTCCATTGCTACCTCCACCTAAATGAGACCACGTGGCAAGACCGTTTATTTCAGGGATCCTCAAACTACGGCCCTCCAGCTGTTGCAAAACTACACATCCCATGAGGCATTGTAAAACTCTGACATTCACAGACATGACTAGGCATGATGGGAATTGTAGTTCCTGAACAACTGGAGGGCCATAGTTTGAAGACCCATGGTTTATTTCATCAAAAATCTTCCCATAAGATTATATGTGCAGTTATCGTATGTTATGCATTTTATTTACTTGTAAAAATGTTCGCTCGTGTAGACATCGAAAAGCCCTGAGACTGCTGCTGGGTGTGGATGTGATATCAGCAGCCCCAGCAGATTCAGAGCTGCCACTAAAGTGACACTCTAGGGGTAGGCAACCTTTGAGAGGTTGAGATCTACCTGGACAACATGATGCAAGAGATCAAAGATTGCCGTGGTGTGGTGGACCCTTTTTTATTTTTTTCAGTTTTTTTTTTTTTTTTATCAATTAAAAAAATTACTATAAAGCCACCAGTAAAAAGATGACATGCAAAACACATAGGGTTTGATTTGCTAAAACTGGTGAGTGCAAAATCTGGTGCAGCTCTGCATGGTAGCCAAAATTATTTTAGCTTGTTCAATTAAGCTTTGGCAAAAAAAAAAAAAATGGAAGCTTCTATGCAGAGCTGCACCTGATTTTGCCCTCTCCAGTTTAATCCACCCCATAGCGTATCGCATAGAGTCCTCTGCCCCCTCCCCCATAGCATTGTCATTTGCCCCCCTTCACATCACCCCATCCCCCTCACAGTAGTGTCCTCTGCCTGCCCCTCCCCCGCACCTTCACATAACCCACCTCCACAGTAGTGTCCCTTGCCTCTCTGTTCCTCCCATAGCAGTGTCGACTGCACCACCCCAGTAGTGCCCTGTGCCTCCGCCCCAAGCAGTGTCCTCTACCACCCCATAGTAGTGTCCTCTGTCCCCCCCAGCAGTGTACTCTGCCCCCTTTACATCACCCTCCTACACAAACACACAGCATTGTCCTAGCTCCTAGCTTCACTCTCCTTCCTTACACAGGTGTACAGCAGAGCAGAAAGCGGGAGGCAGTTATGGACAAAGGGCAGGAGCAGAAGCTGCCAGAGTTAACTTTTCATATTAACGGGGCTGATAACTAAGTTATTAATTATATTTACTGAGCTTCTAATTAAGCTGATGACTGGTTGCTAGGACTGCCCTACATCCTAGCAACCAATTACCTGCTGGTTATCTTGTAAGGTTAACTGGGCAGCTCCTGTTCTCAACCTCTGTCCAGAACTGTGCTGCCTCCCTCTCTTCATTTTGTTATGATTATGAGAGTGGCAGAAGCTGGGGAGAAGGACCGGCATCTAATTGGCCTGACCACTGTCACCCGGACAAGACAGTGACCAGGATCATGGTCCTCCATTTAGTGGTGTCTGGACTATAGGGTCAGCAAAGTGGGGACGTGTTTGCAATCTAAATGTCACCTGCCCATAGTCAACGTGTAGATTGCGATTGACAGGTCGGTGATCCCCACTCTATAATATTCCCCTTTGCTCCTCGCCCAGTTTCTACAGAAAAGGTTATGTAGGAAGGTGGAGGTGCTGGGACATCACAGATAGTAAATACTCCCAGAACAGTGTCAGGAACAGTGGTCCTGCATTATATGTGTGCGCGTTGATGGTCTGCCTTCAGGCAGGTGTAATGCTGCAGTTTGTTATTGAACCTGAAGATGGTGCTGTGTCATGGTTATGTAGGTGTGAAGAAAGGGGCAGAGGAGCTGGTCCAGCATAGACACTCCCAGAAACTGAGAGGTCTCTGACATGCAAAGAGAGAGTTGGTTGTACTAGAAAACAGACTCTTCCTGAAGTAAATTTTACCAACAAGTTCAGAAGTAATTAAAACATAATTTATGGAAAAGAAAAACACTTCAAGAATTTAATGTAGCACCCTGATGTTTATGCAGGGTTGCTCTTAAATCTACCTGCCAGGTATAGTTGCATTGGCCAAGTGTTAGGGATTAATTGATTTCACCCTAAGTCTGGAGTTGCTGCACTTCTCTCTTCTGTCGCTAGGTGGCCGGGTACCTGGCGACATTAGATAAGACAAGTGCAATGCAAGGATAGATTAGGAGTATATGGGATATCTCAGCCAATGGGCAGGGGTTTTCTGGAACCCCTAGGCCTGCTAATATTTGGGTGGGGTCAGGTGATCGGGGTTCTGTGCCACCTGGACAGCTGTTTGGGTGGACATGTGTTGTGCTGCCCCAGGCTGCTAGGCCAGAGAGCTGAAACCTATCCTGGGGACATCTGGCTGCTAGGCTGTCTGAGGGCCAATCCAGAAGCAAGAGAGCAGCGTAGGGTTGGGACTGCGGTTTGCAGTCCAACCATAAGCAGCTGTTCTGCCGCCCGAAGAGCCAGTCGTGGTCGGAGGTAGAGGGGAAGCTGTCTCCACTAAGGGAAGCTGAAGAAAGTACCGGAGCAGCATTCTCACCAACCAAGGAAGGTGAAGAATTGGGAGACTTCAACAGGTGTCAAGCCAAGGACCCAGCCAGTGAAGGTGACGCTTGCAGAACAGCCTTGTGTGCCAAGCCAAGGACTGAGCAGGCCAGCAGGGTGACGCTTGAGGAGTATCTGTGAATGGCAAGCTAGGGACACGGGGGTGACGCTTGAGGAAGATACTGAGTGTGACGATTGGAAGAGCTCAGGGGATCCAATGGCAATGGATCAACAAGTCTAGTGAGAGAGACTGGGTGCTCAGTTGAGTGAAGATCTACAAGAAGTGATTGTAGAAGAAGTAAAGAAGTCTGTTACAACTTGTGTTAGAAACTGTTATAAGACTGTGCCATAGGAGACAGCGATCCTACTCATGCAGGTGTGGTGTCCTGCTGGATGCTTTTTCCTGAATGTCTACCTGTAGAAGTCTCCGAGTCTGCCATTTAACATTGCAACCACTTAAGGGTGTCCTGGCCCTGAAACTCTGTTCAAGAGAAAATAAATCTCTTTGAATCCAAGAAATGTCTGGCGCCCGTGAATCTATCTTGCACTACACCCACAATGCCTTGTAATCCACTCTGTACAGAAGGCTGTCAGCTGGCCCTAACTCTGGAGGTTCTCATTAGACCAAAGGGGACCCGGGACCTTGCTACATTAAAATATTGGATTTTTCTTTGCTTTTACCTGCAATATTTGAAATTGGTGACAGGGTCTATTTACCAACCAGCCTGATTTTCTAGGCCAGCATAGCCAAGAACATGCAGTTGAGATGCTTCACATGTATATATGTGACTTACCTAAAGACAGTAGGTTCCTATGTGTAACAAAGTAGAACTATTTCCTGGGGAACACTTTAAGTTGAACTATTTTTAATAATCAGCCTTGACGTGAATGTGAGTCTTCATGAGGTTAATGAGATTAGCCAAAGGATAATAATCATTACTCTCATCTATGGCTACACCAGCCCCCCCCGCCTCCCCCCAATTTATTCCTTGTGAGAATGCTGATAAGGAATCTCCCACCAGCTCCCCCTTAAACGTAAGTGAAATATGTAACTTGGTGGGATACACAAGCAGTTGGGAGCCAGGCATTACATCAACATTTCAGCTGATAAGGGGATGCACAATGGAGTGTTAGACTAATAGAAAAACATGCTGTGGATAAGGCAGACTCCTGATAGCATGGCTTGATGTGAAATCCCATTGTCTATCCTTTTTCTCCATCCACTCCCGGAGTGACAGAAAATTCCAGCGGCGGCAGGCAAGCCAGGGGTCAACTATTACAGCCACCCCCCTTTCAAAGCTAAACGTTTTTACATTGACGCTGATTGTATAAATGATGGCTGAATAATGAGCCGTGATAACACTCCACTCTGAATGTTTCCATGCAAGATGTAATTAATAAGAAGCAGCTTCATTAAGGACCTGTACAAATCCCCTGTGTCAAACCATTTCCACCTTGGATCCTTATTCCATATATAAACAATGGATGACCAGATCTTAAATGTGCCCGGGGGGGGGGGGGGGGGGGGGGGGTGCTACATGATCCATTTTCTGCCAGATGTGGGATAATCTATGGGGAGCAGACAGCAGTTGGATGAGAATATGTTTGGTAAACCGTGATTGGGTAGATCAGGCTTTCGCAACCTTTTTACGCCAGATGAACCCCTAAAATATTTTTGGCTCTTAGAGAGCCCTTACTAAAACCAATTCATCAAGGGACAATGGGAAAACAGCTCTTACATTGGTAGACAGTAGGGAGAATGAAACCCTTATGCCGCGTACACACGATCGGAATTCTCGACGGAAAAAGCTCTGATGGTTTTCCCGACGGATTTCCGATGGAATTTGGCTCAAGCTGTCTTGCCTACACATGGTCACACCAAATTCCAATCGTTTATAACGCGGTGACGTACGACGGGACTAGAAAAAGGAAGTTCAATAGCTTCTGTCTCGTAGTTGAATCTGAGCATGCGTGATTTTTGGCGTGGCGGAATTGCATACACACGATCGGAATTTCCGATAGAAAGTTTTTCCGTCGGGAAAATTGAGAACATGCTATCAATTTTTGGCTGGCGGAAATTCGTGGAGCATACACGCGGTCGCATTTTCCGATGAAAAGTTCTCATCTGTCTTTTTCTGGACGCAATTCCGATCGTGTGTACGCGGCATTACAGTGGTGGTCAGAATGCCATCCCCACAGACAGGTAAAAGGGGAGATTGGTGTCATTCAGCTGCCTCTGACAAGTGTCGTTGGCCCTGGAACAGGCAGACACCATTAAATGGGAATTCAATCAGCCATAGCTCTAAAGAACCTCTAGCAACCTCTGGATGAACCTCAGGGTTTCAACGGAACCCTGGTTAAAAATCAGTGGGGTATGAATACTCAGGAAATCCAAAGAATTATGTTAATAGTGCAGGCTGCATCACATGACATCCAGTAAAACATCCCATGGCTTTCCATGCAGGGCCAGTGCTACTACTAGGCGAACTAGGCAGCCACCTAGGGCATACTGCCACCTAGGGCACAGCCATGGCTAGTGCCGCATTCCTCTCCTGTCACCTCCTCATCCCCGGTGAATGTCACCTCTAGAGCCTCCGTCCCTACCCCGCACACCCCAGTGCACCTCCACACAGCCAAGGTGAGCTGAGATCCCAGCACTAGGCAAGGTCATTCGCTGGATGATGGTGATCGCAGCTCGTTGCAGCTGAAGTTGGCCCAAAGCCCCGATCATCACCTGTCATCGCCAGTCAGCATGGAGCTTGGGGTGGAGATGTCGGTGTGGCCCAGGGGTATGGAACCTTTTTGGAGAGAGCCATGAACGCCACATATTTAAAATGTAATTCCGCGAGAGCCATACAATATGTTAAAAAAAAAAAAAAAAAAAAAAAAAATTTGTTTTAATCGACTAATTTCAATTCTAATTGTAATATCCACGTCATCTCCCCCACTGTAATGTCCACATCTCCCCTACGATTGTCTGCTTGCTTACCACTACACAGGCAGGCAGATCCACGAGCAGTTGAGGCGGGTGATGACGTCAGCACGCCGCTCACCTAGGGCCCTTCCGGGTGTACCAAGATGGCCGCAGCTCCGGAGCTAGGCCGAAGCTGCGGCCTTTCCTATGGGCTCAATCCACGGATCGGCACACCACGCAATCCGTGGATTGAGAGGTGAGAGTCAGATCTGGCTCGAGAGCCATAGGTTCCCTACCCCTTGTGTGGCCGGTCTGCTGGAGTGTACCGGAGGAGAGGGAATTTACACTATGGGGGACGTATTTAAACCAAGATGAAGGAGTTCAGGCGCAGGGTGGAAAGGCAGCTAGAGGACGTGCTTAGCCCGGCGGGGCCCTCTACCATCACCATCCTGCAGTGTGCCGGAGGCTGTGGGAGCAGGTGGACGAACTCTGCTGTCAAGTCGAATCACTGAAGCACTGAGCCGGGGTGGTGGGACTGAGCAGGGACTGACAGACCAGGTACTCCAACCATGTGCTGCTCGCTGTGGGGGCAGGTTGTGCCGGAAGGGGATATAGGGTTAAAGGGGGGCAGTGTATGCAGGAAGGGTGGTGCAGGGTTTAAAGGGGGAAGGGTGCAGTGTGTATAGGAAGGGGGTGTAGGGTTAAAGGGGGTGTAGAATTAAAGAGGGGCAGTGTGTGCAGGAAGGGGGGTGTAGGATGAAAGGGGTGCAATGTGTGCAGGATGGAGGGGCAGTGTGTACAGGAGGGGGGTGTAGGGTTAAAGGGGGCAGTGTGTACAGGAAAGGGGTGTAGGACTAAAGAGGACTGATGTGTACAGTTTTCTTTTTTTTTTGGGGGGGTGCAAGTCTTGCCTAGGGCAAAAAATAATATTCTAGCACTGGGCCTGTTTCCATGAAAACTGGTAAAACAACCCTCTCCCCATCCCACCCAGCCAAAAAGGCCCCATGCCATCTTGTGTCCTTCGCCACTGCCTCTCATACCAGTGGGGAGAGTGATCCATCACTGCAGTCTGGGCCCTCTGCCAACTGGTTGTGTCACTAGCTCTCCTTTTTTAAAGTCGCCACACCATTGGTGAGCACTTTGATGGGTCGGTCACCAACACCGCACTTGCCCCATCTTGATCGCGGGCAGCGCATCCTCCAGGCGGCAGAAGGTGGCTTCCTCTGTGTCTCCTCCTCCTTGGCATCACGAAGGCTTCCGCCGTGTCCTCTTCCTCCTAAGCAGCCGACAGGATTGCTTCTCCTGTTGGCCAATTGAGTGACGGGTCTAAGGACCTGCTTCCTGGTTGGCCGGGAGGAGAATCAGGAAGACAATGGCAAATATTCGCTACTGTCACAACTGGGTGGGCTCAGGGGCGCAGTGCTCTGGCCCATGAGCCCACCCTTTTTGAATCCAATTAGAACCTCAGGCTCTAATCATGTGCTTTTAATAATGGCATACATGCGCCTGGCGCCCTGCCTGTAGATTAGAGGCTGCAAAGGACTAGCATCAAATGTAGAGCTTTAAGGACGCCGCCACTCTGTTTATTCTTTTTAGGGGCTTTGTTTGCCCATTTTTATTAAAAGCAAGTTCAGCAAACCGGTTTCCCTCGTAGGGGTTTCAGAATTTATTTTTCCATAAACAAAACAACATTCAGCCTAGCTGGCTCTCACTTGCAGCCCTGTTGCTCTGGCCTTACACTCCAGGCCCTTGTCTGTCTCGTACAGACTGTTTCACCAACCACCTTGGTGCATATAGCTACTATAGCAGCCTCTTGCTGCACTGGTTCCCACCTGGAGCCCTCCTGACTCCTGGTACTCAGACTTCGTATCTGCCAGGGTGGAGCCCAGAACCTTGGTCAGGTTACTACTAAAAGCCCAGCACACACCTGACCAATCAGTATGCTGGCTGTTCTCAAAACCAGGACACAGACACAGGACTAGGGATTTAATTACGCCCAGATCTCTCAGAAATCCCTGGGCTCCAGGTCCCAAAGTGGACTTTGCAAAACACTGAGGAAACTGAAAGGCCAGTTTCCCCTTCATGTTACAAGCTCTCTGGAGCCCCTCAACCTGCCCGTTTGAGAATTCTGGGTTTACAGCCTCCTTCTAGACCCTGGCAGGGCAACGCTCTGCCACAGGGCCTAGAGCATGGATTAGGAGGGTGGCACCCCTGAGCCCCGTATGAACTGATGGAATCTGAACAATCCATTTAAGTTTATAAAAAAGTTATGCCCACTCTTGCATTACTTTCAGTACACCCATCATACATAGGCATCTCAAAAAATGTGAATATCATCCAAAAAGTTTAATTTATTTCAATAATTCAATTCAAAAGTGAAACTCGTATAATGGATGTGTTACACACAGTGATAGATTTCAAGCATTTTTCTTTTTAATTTTGATGATTATGGCTTACAGCTAGTAAAAACCCCAAATTCTGTATCTCGGAAAACTAGAAATTTTCATAAGACCAATAATACAGATATGTTGGCTTTCTGAAAAGTGTGTCCATTTACAGTATAGTATGCGCTCAATACTTGGTCACAGCTACTTTTGCATGAATTACTGCATCAATGCGACGAGTCATGGAGGCGATCAGCCTGTGGCACTGCTAAGGTGTTATGGAAGCCCAGGTTGCTTTGATAGCAGCATTCAGCTTGTCTGTATTGTTTGTTCTCGTGTCTCTCATCTTCCTCTTGACAGTACCCCACAGATTCTCTATGGGGTTTAAGTCAGGCGAGTTTGCAGGCCAATCAAACACAGTGATACCATGATCATTAAACCAGGTATTTGCTACTTTTTGCAGTTTGGTCAGGTGCCAAGTCCTGCTGGAAAATGAAATCGGCATATCCATAAAGCTGGTCAGCAGAGGAAAGCATGAAGTGCTCTAGAATTTCACGGTAGAGGGCTGCACTGACTTTGGACTTTATAAAACACAATGGACCAACACCAGCAGATGAAATGGCTCCCCAAATCATCACTGACTGTGGAAACGTCACACTGGACCTCATGCAGCTTGGATTCTGTGCCTCTCCACTCTTCCTTCAGACTCTGGGACATTAATTTCCGATTGAAATGCAAAATTTACTTTTATCCGAAAAGAGGACTTTGGACCACTTTGTCATTGCCTCTTTTTCAGCAGTGGCTTGACACAAGAAATAATAAGTGATCCTCTGCGCTACTCTGAGAATAATTATCCAAATATCCTTGTGGAGAATTGCTGCAATACCTAATGAATTCACAACTTCACAAGCATAAACAATAATAAAGTGCTATTGCGCTATTCCATAAGTGTAAATAAACAAATCATAAAAAATGAAAATTCCCCCACATTGTAGTCCTTTGATGATAATAATAATAATCCCAAAAAGTCTTTCTGCTTCCACCAACACCTCAGTGCTCACAGAACTCTCACCTCAAGGGCACATAACTTGAGCCTTGGAACAGCCTTCAATATGGGTAAGATGGTCCATCCTTCCAGGGACTCCTCAGGTTATCCTCCAGATATGAATCCAGACTCCCATATAAGGATGAAGTAGACAAAAGAGCCTCCAATAGTGTATTACAATTAAAACTACCATTTATTAAAACGATAACTGCTTACATCTAAATCTGCACATCAAACAAGTAAAAACATCTGCATTTTCCGCCTCTTATGTCACTTTCGGTCTGTTGTGTATTCCAGCCAGGGAACTTTATTGACATAAGAAATGTGACAGTTGTAGCTTATGCCCTGAATACATTTGTGTGTGGTGGCTTTTGAAGCACTGACACCAGCCATAGTTCGCTCCTTGTGAATCCCACAAATTCTTGACTGGCCTTTGCTGCGGTTATCCCTGTTGCTTGTGCACCTTTTTCTACCACACTTTTTCCTTCCACTCAACTTTCCATTAATATGCTTGGATACAGCACTCTGTGAACAGCCAGCTTCTTTAGCATTGCCATTTTGTGACTTGCCCTCCTTGTGGAGGGTGCCAATGACTGTCTTCTGGACAATTGTCAAGTCAACAGTCTTCCCCATGATTGTTTAACCCAGTGGTTCTAAACCCTGTCCTCAAGTACCCCCATGTTTGCAGGTTTTCCTTTATCTTGCACAGGCGCTTTAAATCAGAGTCAATGGCTTGGTATTTTGGACAGCTATTTTATCTAACAGAAATTCCCAAAACATGGCCTGTTGGGGGTACTTTAGGACAGGGTTGAGAACCACTGGTGTAACCTACTGAACCAGACTGAGAGACCATTTAAAGGCTCTGGAAACCTTTACAGGTGTTTTAGAGTTAATTAGCAGATTAGAGTGCGACACCATGAGTCTACAATATTTAACTTTTCCAAAATATTCAAATTTTCTGAGATACTGAATTTTGGGTTTTCACAAGCTGTAAGCCATAATCATCAAAATTAAAAGAAATGCTTGAGATATATCACTCTGTGTGTAATGACTCTATATAATATGAGTTTCATGTTATGATTGAATTACTGAAATAAATTACGGGTAACTTTTTGCTGAGCTTATCATTTTTGAGATGCACCTGTATATAATAAGCCACATGATAATGGGAGTTAATCATTTTGGTGGAGTCTGTTTGATATCTGGTAATAAAATGCATAACATATATACATACACATACATATTGTGTGCAATCATTATAGCTACAGAAACAGAGGAAACGGAGATTAGAAATGATCTTTACTCTTCTTCACCATGAGAGACACCACATCACTGGTTTCACGTTGTTCTTTACACATACAAGGTAGGCAGGAGTTCTTTGTGACTCCACTCACTTTTTTTCTAATTTCCTGCTTTTATTTTTAGATTTTTTTTTTTTTATTTTTTTTTTTTTACATGATTTAAAAAAAAAAATAATAATTATATATATATATATATATATATATATATATATATATATATATATATATATATATATATATATATATATATATATATATATATATATATATATATATATATCTTTTTTTTTTTCACTTGCACAACTCACGTCCTTGCAAAAGTATACATTGACATACTTTATTTTATTTTATTTTTTTTTCACATTTCATACAATCATTATCTTAGAGATTGGTGAGGATTGTTATTAGATCATTTATCCTCTCTGGGATTGCATTGAGATTACCTGACCTGCCTACGAGCTGACCCCCTGACTTGGTTTTGGGTTTCCTGCCTCAGCTCTGGGCCAGGCATGTGATGGGGAACCCCTCTCCCACTACATTCATCCTCACATGAGCCAGGTTAGTTCTTGGGCTGATTTGTGAGTATTAGTATATCCAAATACTCCCTAAGGGAACTTTTTTTGTATCGTTCAGAAAGTTTTCCCTCCCTCATTTTTATGAACGGTTTATTATATTTATATAGATATGATTTTTCTGTACTTACAGTGAATGAATTTTTTGCATCCATACTCCCGATAAGTAAACGTGTTTTACAAAACGTGTAGAGTTTTTCTATTCTTGCAATGACCAGACAGTTCGCCTTTTATACAGCATTTACTAAGTTATGAATTTTTATAATTATGTATCATTGTATACAGTGTATGTGTTCATGGTATATTTTTACCAAAATGTCAGCCTTTGTATATGGTTATGTATGTTTAGAAAACATTATCATGTATTTCTAGACCACGGAATTGCTTTTGATACAATAAAGGTTTTATCATATGTTTACTCCATACACTCATTTTTGCAGCAAGAAGCCTCATTTAAAGTCCCATTCTTTTTCTTTGTGTCTATTTCATATAGCCAGGGATGGAGGCCTTTTACTGTGGACAGGTCAGGTCACACTTTTCTCCTTTTTATCTTTTACAAGTGTGCAATGTAAAAGATTTTAATAAAAGAGCTATATTGAAACTTGAAAACGGGTCGATTGAATAAATTGTATCTAGTGCTCAGTAGAGCGTAGAAGATTTACAATGCATTCCTAAACTCTTAAATGGAAGTTTTCAGCCAGCAGTGAACCTCCCAAAGTATTGATTGGTGTGTGAAAGTCCACCAGGAAGACATGTTGCCAAGAGAAAAGACTAAAGCTCCCGCCTGAAATTAATAACTACTCCATCAAGATCTTGTTTGTTTCCCTTGCCCAAAAGAGGAAAGGACTTTGGTCCCAGCTTATCAAGTAATGAATGTGGAAAAAAAAAACGTCAAGAATGCTGCTGAGGGCAAATGTTGTAACTCACACGATACACAAAAGACTAAAGAGCAGAGGAATCCAAGCATTATAAATTGTCTTCTTGCTATAAGGACCAGCTAAGGAACCAATGTTGGTTTGGGCCAAATGGTGGCCAGGTGTGAAGGTATAATCTGACTACATTTATGACAGGATCAAGGTCCCTAAGTTTATACAATACCATCATGTAGCCATTCATGTTTAGCCCAAAATAGGTCTGGACTAGACGTGTTGCAGACACCACGACTGTAGCGTGAGGAGAGAAAAAAGCAGTTGAACTAAATGTTCCTACATTTCTGATTGGTCCTTCCTTCAACAAACCTAAAATGGCTGTATGGTGGCCACCAGACATTTTAGGTCTGGCTATTATCTATTAGCTTAAAATGTAAGTATACTTTTAGTGGCTTTACACTTGCTCTGTATAATTACTGGACAGACATTTTTTTTTTTTTTTCATCATCGGTATTTCCTACAAGGTTATTTACAGATTATCATAACTTTGCCAACAAGGTTAAAACCAAGGAGATTTCTGGTTTGAAAGCAGTGACTCTAATAAAGGGTTGCCAAAGGATGTGTGCCCGGAGGTCCAGTGACAAAAAGGAAGACATGAAGAGGGCTTTGAAGCCCACCCTTATTACTCTTGACGAGTCCCCCTCTCCACAGAGATCTGCTTTGACACACACAGCTTCTTCTTGATAATTTTTACTTTGGAGTCCACCTCTTCATCGCAATCTTCATTCCCTGCAATTTAAAAGTTCATACTCTGCTCTTTAAAGTGTAATTAAACCCACATTATTAAAAACTATGAATAAATTCTGTATTACATGCTGAACATACTTGGTCACTATGACATACGTTTTTTGTATTCTGCAAAAAACCTGGTTGATACTGCTGTTCTGTCTCCCCCTCCTGCCCATGCCACCACTGCAGTTGGGGATTTTGCAGAGCAGTGTTGGCAGTTAGTGCACATACACCTTCTTCTTTTTTTTTTTTTTTTTTCTTCAGTGTATTTCTACCCTGATCATTTCCTCTCTATCACATCTGAGCAGCCCATGTGACTATAGAGACACATATGAGGGTGTATGCGCTCTGGTAAATGACACTCCCCTTTCTCCCTCCTCCTCCTCCATGCCCACTAGCCAGTTAAATAAAATGGGGGCCGGATATTGCATGTCGATTGGTGGAGGCGTCACCTCCCTGTTCTGAGACACAGGTTGGAGGGGTGTGACACAGCCTGTGACTGTCAGAAATCCATCTACACCATGTTATTGCCAAGAAAAAAATAAAGATTTGATTTCACTATATATATATATATATATATATATATATATATATATATATATATATATATATATATATATAATTTCAAACAGTTTATTGATATTAATTATTTGTTTACTCTTTATGCTTTTATTTTGCACATGTGGCCAGCAGCAGACGATTGGATGCCCCTCCTGCCACTGTTTCCTTACAGACAGGCTGGGAAAGAGCTGGGTCATGTGACAGCTGTGTATTGATAATGAAAGAAGGTGCTTCACTTTTTTTATTAAAATAATTATAGTGCAATCATACAAATACAGAAAGAGAAGGGATAATGTAAATAAGTGTGTGGTTAGTATCACTTTAAGGCCACGGACATGAGATCTTTCATTTAAAAAACTTATATTGGACATGCATGATTACTGTAACTGAAATGTTATGCAGCATTCATAGCATTGATGTATTGATTATTTGATAAAATTTACCCTGGAAGATAATTTTTCCTTTGAAATCAGCTTGCCAGATTGTGCCTTCAGAATTTCAGAGGATTATTTATTTAAAACATTTTCATAAGTATATTTGGTAATTGAACTTTACTCATTTAATTCTTGACCTAAACAATGAAAGATTGTCTACAATATATCCTTCCTAAGTCAACTGTCTTTTCCTATGCCAGTTAGCTAGCTACATGTCTGCTGACACTGACATTGGTGGTATAGAAGCTAAAAGTGGAGTTATGGTGTAACGGGTTCTGAGGACCGACTCCATGACTATCTCCCCCTCCCGGATTGTCTACTCTGCGTCAATACACCTAGTACCAGCAGCAAAAAGAGTAGGGAACCATATCATTCTATTCTGCTAGCTAGTGCATGGATCCAACCAGAAACATGTGAGATAGACGGCTCTTTATACATCCTTGCAGTATTGTGGCCTCAGGCCATGTCTAGAAAGATCTCTGTCCTTGACACATTAAACACACATTAAAAATGTACCCAAAGAGATAAAAATAATCCAATTATACCTAAGCGTGGGACAAGTTCCAATCAGTTATACAGTATTTTATTAAGTTATAAAATTTTGCAGCTAAATTCTTGGGCTGTCTTGCACGAACTGCACGTTTGAGGTCAGGGGACTGAAATGGCCACTCCAGAACCTTCATTTTATCCTGCTATAGCCAATGACAGGTCGACTTGGCCTTGTGTTTTGGATAATTGTCATGTTGGAATGTCCAAGTACGTCCCATGCACAGCTTTCTGGCTGATGAATGCAAATGTTCTTCCTGTATTTTTTTATAACATACTGCATTCATCTTGCCAACAATTTTGACCAAATTTCCTGTGCCTTTGTAGCTCACACATCCCCAAAACATCGACACAGCGATCCACCTCCGTACCTTTCATCATAGGCCTTGTTGACTCCACTCCAAATGTAGCGTTTATGGTTGTGGCCAAAAAGCTAAATTTTGGTTTCATCACTGCAAATGACTTTGTGCCAGAAGGTTTGAGGCTTGTCTTTGTGCTGTCTGGTATATTGTAAGTGGGATAATTTGTGGCATTTGCGCATTAATGGCTTTCTTCTGGCGACTTGACCATGCATCCCATCTTTCTTCAAGTGCCTCCTTATTGTGCATCTTGAAACAGCCACACCACATGTTTTCAGAGAGTCCTGTATTTCACCTGAAGTTATTTGTGGGTTTTTCTTTGCATCCCAAACAACTATCCAGGCAGTTGTGGCTGAAATTTTAGTTGGTCTACCTGACTGTGGTTTGGTTTAAACAGAATTCGCTCATTTTCCACTTCTTGAATAGAGTTTGAATACTGCAGACTGGCATTCTCAATTCCTTGGATATCTTTTTATATCCCTTTCCTGTTTTATACAGTTCAACTACCTTTTCCTGCAGATCCTTTGACAATTCTTTTGCTTTCCCCATTACTCAGAATCAAGAAACGTCAGTGCAGCTTTTGATGAAGGATGCAAGGGTCTGTCAGAAGTCCAGGAACTCATTGACCTTTTTATACATACACTAATTACAAGCACACAGATCTCAGGTGAGGATGGTTACCTTTTTAATAGCCATTCAAACCCCTTTGTGTCAACTTGGGTGCATGTTATCTGGCCAAAATCATTGATTAGTGTTATTTGGGTAGTTTCTGTTGCCATTATGCTTTAAAAAGAGTAAACACACTTGATTGATAATAAATGGTTTCAGCCAAACACTAACCATGAGTGAAAGAAATGTTTTTGTGTTATCATTCATATTCTCTGAAAAATGACCAAGAAATCATAAATGCCGCCAGGGAATGTAAACTTATGAGCACAACTGTATATACAGTAGAACATTCAAATTATATATGGCAACTGATTATTTTATAATCCAAACTATTAGGAGTTGGATCAAGTAATATACAGTAATTGGACATATCTCCTATCATAACCAAACTCTACTTATTTTGGTGTTTCCAAAAAGAATTCATGTTTTTCGCAAGTGGCTTACAGTATATAGTTGGTCGTGTTGAGAGAAAAAAAAAAAAAGTTCAATCAATACAAAAAAAATAAAAGAATGAAATGTAATATGTGCATTTAAAAGTATTTTCATAGATTTCAGTAGGCCAGAAAAGCAGATAAATGCATGTAAAATCGGAAAAGCTTTATTTTTTACTACACCGCACAATACAGTGCAATGCAAATACGAACTGCCTCGTTGGATGTATTTTTTATGACACATGAATTCGTATGTGCTGAACACAATTGTGAACCAGGCCAAAGACAATGCACCAATGTTTTGCCTATAGGCAAACTCGGGACGCCATACTTTCACACCCATTCAGCATCCCTCACCTTCTGTTCCTCCCCTGAAGGTCCTTCTGCTTGTTTTTTTGCACTTTTTTTTTTTTTTTAAACTTGCCTTTTGAAGACTTTTTGTGGTGGTGACACCCCCCCCCCCCTTTTATTTTTTGTGGAGAAAAAGGACTCCACCCTGGGTCCATGTATCGACTATAGAGATTTAAACAGGATCACAATTGAAAATTAGTATTCACTCCCACTGATTCCAGAAATGCTTGAGAGACTACGCTCCGCTAAGCTCCAAATTAGATTTACAAGGGGCTTACAACCTTGTCTGCATTCATCCTGGAGATGAATGGAAAACTGCTTTCAGAACCAGATATGGACATTTTGAGTCTTTGGTTATGCCCTTTGGACTTTGCAATGCTCCCGCAACCTGTCAACTTTTAATTAATGGTGTTTTTTGAGATTGGACCAGCTTGTAATAGCGTATTTGGATAATAATCAAATTTTTCTGATAATTTGGAGGAACACCGCCAGCATGTCTGTACTGTCTTCGAGAGACTAAGGCAGAATCAACTTCATATTATACTAGAGAAATGTGAGTTTGAACAAACTCAGATCCAGTACTAAGGCTACATAATTTCTCCTGAAGGAGTGAGCATTAATCCCCATAAGATGAAATCGGTGGTGGATTGCCCTGTCCCTAGGAATGTTAAGGAAATGCAACGATTTGGTGGATTTGTTACCTTTCATTGTAGAAGTTGATGCTTCAGATTCTGCTGTGGGAGCTTTCCTTTCTCAGAAAATTAGAGCAAAGATGCAGCTTCATCCTTGTGCTTATTTCTCTCGACTAATGCCTTCAGCCGAGAAGAATTATGACATTGGAAACAAGGAGTTTCTGGCAATTATGAAGCATTTTCTGAGTGGAGTCATCTTTTGAAGGGGTGGAGCACCTTGTTACCGTTCTCACGGATCATTAAAATTTTGAATTTATTCAGGGGGTGGGTGTTACCCTGCCTCAACCCCGGGTAAGACAGTTTGTTCCAGACCACCATGTTATCCCATTGTTGGAGTTGGGCATAACTTACATGCTATTCTCTAAGTATTTTCAGTAAGCGGTCAACTGATATTTGCTTTCCATTAGAAGGTTCTATATATTAATATCTAACGTCTATCGATTGTTTGCATTAAATTCATTATTGTTATAATTATGTTAATCTTTTATGATTATATCCGTATTCTATATTATGCTTTAATAATCATGGACTACCCTGAGGGGTTAATGGCATCAAATAAAAATGTATTTAATTTAAATATTCATTCATACATATTATCCTTACCCACAATGACATGTTTCATGCAAAGTCCCACTTCTATTTCCTATTTCTTTACTTTTCAATTTATTAGTTCTGTCCGAAGGTTGCCATCTAGACCAGCACGTTGGACCTTTATTTTTTTTCTCCAGGTTCAATTTTGTTATTTCATACTGCCCTGGGTCAAGTAATTGTAAGGCTGATGCCCTATTGTGGATGATGTCTGGGCCACTCCAGGAAAGCAACTCTTCAAAATGTCCAATCCTGCCTCAAAAGAACCTTCTAGGGGCCACAAGTTCTAAGACATTTTTGAATCTTTTCAAGGAAGGGTATGAGAATGACCCACTTCTCAATCATAAATAAATAAACACTAAAAAATGTTGGTATGATATAGACTTACAATACTGAAACAGTTTTATATAAAAATACAAATTTATTAACCACTTGCCAACCAACTCACGCCGATATACGTTGGAAGAATGGCACATGCAGGCAGAGTAACGTACCCATACTGATTAATGGCCACCCCCTCACGATCGCTCCTGGCGAATGAGAAGCTTCCTCTGCTTCTGAAATGTAAACAGAAGTTTAAGAGGAAGTAATGTCATCTCTCCTCGTGCAGAGAAGACATCAATGTGGGTTTGCACTAATACTAGTACATATAGGCACATAAATTATCCCCCCGATCACCCACCTGCACCCCCTGTCACAGTGACACCAATAGCAGCTTTTATTTTTTTTACTGATCACTGCATTATGTCATTTTGTGACTGTTATAAGTGTTAAGTCAATTAGTGGTAGGCCCCTTTAGGTCTAGGGTACCCCCTAATCCCCCTAATAAAGGTTTAACCCCTTAAATGCCCCCAGTTAATCCTTTCACCCCCTGTCAACAGTGTTACTAATCGATCATTTTTCTGACTGCCATATCACGGGTGATGCTAGTTAGCCTTTTTAGGTCAGCTTTCTATAGCGTCAGGTACCCCCATATACTACCTAATAAAGGTTTTAACCCCCTGATTGCTCCCTAGTTAACCCTTTCACCAGTGATCACCATATAAATGTTATGGGTAACACTGGTTAGTTTGTTTTTTATACCCGCCGTTTATTACCCAATAAAGGTTTAACCCCCTGATCGCCCGGTGGGTGATATCAGTTTTAAGGTCCGTTAGGGTCTGTGTTGCCCAGGCAGTGTCAGATTAGTGCCTGCACCGCTAACACCCAAGCACGCAGCATACACCTCCCTTAGTGGTATAGTGTCTGAATGTATCAATATCTGATCTGATCAGATCTATGCTAGCGTCCCCAGCAGTTTAGGGTTCCCAGAAATGCAGTGTTAGCGGGATCAGCCCAGATACCTGCTGGCACTTGCGTTTTTCCCCTCCGCCCAGCCTACCCAAGTGCAGTATCGATCGATCACTGTCACCTACAAAACACTAAACACAACTGCAGCATTTGCAGAGTCAGGCCTGATCCCTGCAATCCCTAACAGTTTTATTGGTAGCATTTGATGCAGTTGCTGACAGCCTAGGAGCTTTTTTACCTGTTAGTCTCACTAGTGTACCAGTAAATTTAGAGCCCAAAATAGCAAATCGAAGGTACAGTAGTGAAGAGGCCTTTCACGTTTCTGAGCACGACAGATAGTGAAGATGAAGTCACTCATCTGTCAGATTCAGGTTCAGAATACGATCCTGTAGACAACAGCAGCTCCATGACAGATAGCTCTGACGACTGAGTCGTGGTCCCTGCAAAGGTCAGGCGTACCAGACCCTGATCTTCGGCTGCTTTTGAAGTACATGAACCGCAGGTCTCTCGTATGGAGCAGAGAAGTACTAATGCTGCTCATCCTGGTGAACTGGCAAGCACCAGCAGCCTAGTACACCCTGGTCGTACACACAGCACTGGATTATCACATGGTGACATAGCGAGTCCCATAAGTGCAGTTCAAGCTGGCAAGGTGGCAAGCACAAGTAGTGTCCCACTGCCACCAAGAATACAAAGACAGGCCCGTCGTGCCCATAGTGTCCTTCTTTCAGAATTTGCCAATCCTAATTGGGAGCACAGCACTTCTGCAGCCCCCGCACTCGCCCCCCCCCCCCCCCATTCACTGGCCAACCCGGAATTCAGGTGGAAACAGTTGATTTTACGTCACTTGATTTTTTTATTCACTTTTTTTTCAAGGAAGATCTCTATAGATCAATTGTAGACCAAAGTAATTTGTATGCTGGTCAATTCATCACCGCTAATCTCCAGTCCTCCCTTGGCAGAGATTGGAAACCAATTACGGTTTCCAAATTTAAGCTCTTTCTGGGCCTATCCCTCGACATGGGCATAGTTAATGAGTATGGTGCGGTCATATTGGTCCACTGACCCAATTTACCATATGCCCGTGTTCTCTGCCTCCATGACCAGGGCACAATACGAGCAGATCTTGCGGTTCATGCATTTCAACAATGAACTGTTGTCCTCGTGGAGACCCTGGATACAATTTGGCTCTACAAAATTCGGCCCCTCATAAACCACTTCAATATCTTGCAGACTTGTTTACTCCCCATCAAGTTGTCTGCGTTGATGAGTCCCTGATAATGTTTTCTGACCGCTTGTCTTTCAAACAGTATCTTCCCAGCAAGCGTGCCAGATACAAGGTCATGATGCATAAGCTCTGTGACAGGGCCACAGGCTATACATAGTTTTATGGTTTACAAGGGAAGAGATAGTTGCGTAGAGCCGCCAAACTGCCCAGATTACATAGGAAGTGCTGGCAAGATTGTGTGGGACTTGGTGTCACCCTTTTTTCGGAAAGGGGTACCACTTGTGTGTGGACAATTATTACATGAGCGTGCTACTTTTTAGTCACTTGTTTTGAGCATCAGATTGGCGCATGTGGCACCGTGCAATCTAATCGCCGGAGTTGTGGAGAAACCCCTCTGTGTCTACGAATGGTGGACCAGTTGTTGGTACCATACCTAGTTGCCCATAAGGCCAGATGCTGGTACAAAAAAGTATCTGTATACTTATTTCAATTGGCTTTGCTTAACGCTCATGTGCTATAC
Organism: Lithobates pipiens; assembly: GCF_037356315.1. NCBI lineage: Eukaryota > Metazoa > Chordata > Amphibia > Anura > Ranidae > Lithobates > Lithobates pipiens. The sequence continues at coordinate 572,340,791 of NW_027507758.1, read as the reverse complement.
AGTGCTTCAGGACAGAAAGAGAATTCCAGAAAGATCATCAGAGCCCTTCTGTTTCCAGACGGTGCTCCACCTCACCTTGCCAATCCAAATGCATTAAGCTGGCTGCATTTTCCGTATGTCCTCCTGAGTACCCCTACCCAACGAGCCCCCCAAAGAAGATGTTACTATTAATGTCCCTCCCTGTCCTGACAATCCTGGTCTTTGCATTGGTGAATGTTTTGAATGCTACCATACACTAGTGGAGTATTCGTGCAGGGTATAGCACTGCACAGACTAGGACACACTTTCACAGGGTCTCCCAAGATGCCATACAGGTATGGTGAGTATTTTGCAGACCTCACTTTTTGTCACAAAGTTTTGAAAAAAATGTTTTCTTTCTTTATTTTCAAAAACAAATGAGAGCTGCAAAATACTCACCATGCCTCTCAGCAAATAGCTTGTGGTGTCTACTTTCCAAAATGGGGTCATATGGGGGAGGTTTGTGCTATCTTGGCATTTTATGGCCTTCAAAACTGTGATAGTGAGGAGTGAAATCAAATTTCTGAAGTTGGTGATTGGTTTTAGGGACCCCGTACGTGGCAAATTTTCCAAAAAGTCCCACATGTGGTATCCCCATACTAAGGAGAAGCAGCAGAATGTATTTTGGGGTGTACTTCCACATATGCCCATGGCATGTTTGAGCAATATATCATATAGTGACAACTTTGTGCAAAAAAAAAAATTTGTAAATTCCCGCAACTTTTGGCAAAATATAAAATATTCCATGGACTCAACATGCCTCTCAGCAAATAGCTTGGGGTGTCTACTTTCCAAAATGTAGTCATTTTGGGGGGGGGGGGGGGGGGTTGTGCCATTTGGCATTTTATGGCTTTCAAAACTCTGATAGTTAGTGAGGAGTGAAATCCAAAATTTACACCCTTAGAAATCCTGAAGGGGGTGATTGGTTTTTTGGGAGCCTAGCCGTGAACGGGTCCCCAAAAACAAGTCCCACACATGTGGTATCCCCGTACTCAGGAGAAGCAGCAAAATGTATTTTGGGGTGTAATTCCACATAGAAAACATGACTTGTGTGAGCAATATATCATTTAGTGACAATTTATTTAATTTTTTTGTCATTATTCAATCACTTGGGACAAAAAAATGTAATATTCAATGGGCTCAACATGCCTCTCAGCGATTTCCTAGGGGTGTCTACTTTCCAAAATGGGGTCATTTGGGGGGGGTTTGCCCTGCCTCAAGAAACGAGATAGGCAGTCATAAACTAAAAGCTGTGTAAATTCCAGAAAATGTACCCTAGTTTGTAGACGTTATAACTTTTGCGCAAACTAATATACGCTTAATGACATTATTTTTATTTTTTTTACCAAAGACATGTGGCTGAATACATTTTGACCTAAATGTATGAATAAATTGAGGTTTATTGGATTTTTCTTATAACAAAAATTAGAAAATTCTCTTTTTTGTTTTTCAAAATTTTCTGTCTTTTTCCTTTTTATATCACAAAAAATAAAAATTGCAGAGGCAATCAAATACCATCAAAAGAAAGCTCTATTTGTGTGAATAAAAGGAAGCAAATGTCATTTGGGTACAGCATTGCATCACCACGCAATTACCAGTTAAAGCAGCCCAGTGCCAAATTGTAAAAAGTCCTCTGGTCTTTAGGCAGCCAAATAGTCCATGGCGTAAGTGGTTAAACAAAAGATTTAAAAAATCTGGGAGACTGCCAATTTTGGCCTTGAGATACTTAGTTTTCTTGGTGCTGGCCTTGTTGGTGAGTACTCCTAACCCTAGGTCAACTCCTTTTGGTGACCACAACCTTTGGGGTGTTAACAAATGCAGCTACTTCTCTGAACGTTTTTTTACTGTGGGCATGTTGCATTCCTCCATCATGGTGGTTATTTGGTGGTGGTTATACCACAGTTTTAATATAATATCCTGTTTCCTTATGTGAAGATTCCTTATTTGTATGTTTCCTTCTAGAAAAATATTTCTCTGAATCATACTCCTGAAGAAGCGGGTCACCGCAAAACATGTAGAGTCCACAACTGGATAAAGATGAATACCGTATTTTCTATTACAGATTAACGCACATATTCTTTTCCAGTTTATGTCAGAGAAAATGTGATTGTTATAGGTGCCCTCTGCTATATTTGGCACCCTTTGTATGTTACATGCCCGTTGTTGAAGTTATATGTTTTTTTTAATATATATTTAATAAATTATTATTTTAATCTAAAACTGTTTCAGTGTTGTAAGTCTCTATATCGTACCATGAAAGTTCAAAATTGCCTAATTTTTTTTTTTTTAGTGGTCTCTATTTACATTTGTAGGGCAAAGGATATGGATATATATAATATAATATAATATATAATCTTTTTTTTTTTTTTTTTTTTTTACTTCAGTAGCCTAATAATACTTTTCACTTCTCAATCATCCTCCTAAGGAAATTAACCTTGAGTAGCATAAAGCCTCTATGTACCTGAATCAGTTTGGGTAGAACCCCTCAGGTTGGTTCACGATCCTAAACTTGCTGCTCATTTTCGAGGTTCCTAACACAGAAGAACTCTTATGTTCCTTTGGTGCCCTGGGTACAAGAAGGACTAAAGACTAAATTATATACAATGATTTGGGGTATTTTTATCAAAAAAATAACACCGAAGACCTATATTTATAATGAAAGATTATTTGTTTGCAAAATTTTATAACAGAAACTAAGAAAAACTTTGTGTTTTTTTTTTTTTCACAATTTTCAGTATTTTTTTAATTTATATAGCAATAAATAAATGATTAAATACCACCAAAAGAAGCTCTATTTTATGTGTAAAATTATATAAATTTAATTTGCATGCAGCGTTGCGTGAGTGACCAATTGCCAATTAAAGTAGCACAGTGCTAAATGGCAAAAGAATACCCCAGCTATGAAAGGGGGGAAAACTTCCGGAGGTGAAGTGGTTAAAATTTCATTAGCATGTTAAAGAGGGATTCCACCAAAAAAAAAAATATTAAAAGCCAGCAGCTATAAATACTACAGCTGCTGACTTTTAATAAATGGACACTCACCTGTCCCGGGTTCCAGCGATGCCGAGGCCGATCGATCCCTCGGCTGCTGCCGTCACCATTCTAGGTGGAGGGAATCAGGAAGTGAAGCGAATCGGCTTCACTTCCCGGTTCCCTACTGCGCATGCGCGAGTCGCGCAGCGCAATAGGAATTCTCCGCGCTGTCTCTGAGACCCGTGTGTGTCCCAGCAGGCAGCGCGGCAGGACAGGAAATGGCGTAGACTCCCACGGGAGTCTATGCCCGGAAGTGGGTGTAAATACCTGTCTTTGACAGGTATCTCCACCCCCCCTCCCCCCTGAAAGGTGCCAATTGTGACACCGGAGGGGGGGAGGGATCCGATCAGCGGAGGTTCCACTTTAGGGTGGAATCCCGCTTTAATGAGAGGAAAATGAAAAAACAAAATATAAGAACATGGACTTTAGTTTGAAATCTTATTGATAATAAGCAACTACAAAATGTAGTGTGACACAAAATGAAAGACCCTTGATCCAGTCTTTTTGGATGATGTGATGTTTGAGATGACCTCTACTGACCTGTCAGTGAACCACTTTTGGGATGGATACGTTTGAAAACCTGTCCAAATTTTTGGCATTCCCGTCGCCCTCCAACTTCACACCCTGCCCTATGCAAGGTTGACTGAGCTTACAAAGGAAAAATAAATGACAGACCAGGCCTTCTTCTTCTTTTTTTTTTTTTTTTTTTTTTTTTTTTTTTTTTTTTTGGATGGGGTAGGGAAGGATTAGAACCCCTGTCAGGCCTTGACTGCCCGCTGTGTCCTACTGGGATGATTAAACCTTTCTCTTTCTCCTGTTGGTGACTAAAAAATTATGCTCACCACTAAATCTGAAGTGAAGTCTTCCAATATCTATTGCAGTGACAACGATCCAAGGCGAGATTTTCCCTCACTGTGAAGTCAATTCCTCAAAGTTTTCTGTTAAACCTGCAGGACAGTGAGTGAGGGAAAATATCCCTAGTGCAACAAAAACAGCCTAGCAATTCTGTCTGGGGGTTTAAAGTGGTTGTAAACTTCTGAAGTAAAAAATGAACAAAACCTATCCTACTAATGTGTACTTGCCTCAGTCCAAAGCACCTCCTACAGTGATTTCTGGATGCTGTCTCTTGCCTCTATCTGCATGAGTCACTATAGACAGGTTATGCTAACACTACTGAATCCTGGGGGGTGGGGGTTCCAGCACACAGCCTCTGATTGACAGCCTCAGCTGTACATGTTTCCCTATGAGATTGGGTAGGGAGTGGTGTCCCTCCTCCACTCACGTCTCAGGTTACACTTAGCTCTTCTCTTTGCACTGTGCAGTGTGTGGTATAAGATCCCCATACCTTGCCATCTGAACCACAGAAACGCTGTGTAAATGATGAACTTTAAATGGCTGTAGAGGAAAGAGGGCTGCAGTTAAACAGGTACAACTATTTTAGGAGGATTTGTTTCACCTCTGTGTATTACCTGAGGCTAGTCGCATCACTGGGTATTTGTAAGGGTTTAAAACCACAATAAGCAGCCCCTATCCTATCCAAAACTAACACTATAAATATATACACACACACTCTAACTATATATATATATATATATATATATATATATATATATATATATATATATATATATATATATATATATATATATATTAATCTCCAAGAGTAGTATAGAGCTAATCATGGGTCTTGCAGAGTAGGTAGATCAAAACAGCAGCATTTTTTTTTTTTTTTTGTCAACATTTCGATGAAGCTCAGTTCATCTTTCTGAAGACACTATCACAGGGAAGTGAACAGACCAATAAACCCAAAGTCCCATCCACCAGCAACATCCTCTAAAGATGACTTCACACAGTGCAAGGGTAAAAAGTTGCCTACAGGGTAGAGGGGGGAAAAAAAAGATCACAAAAAGAACAAATCGTAATATTCCATCAAAAAAGCAAAATATACAATATTTTAGCCTAAATAAAGCTATCCAGAAATAGCCCCTGCAAAAAATTGGCACCATCTTTGTGTCTGTGCTTTCTGTGAATCTATCGTCTTTATCTTATGTGGGCTGCTAGTCGCACTCTAATGCCGCGTACACACGATAGTAATTGTCGGAAAAAGTTCTGATGGTTTTCCCGACGGAATTCGGCTCAAGCTGTCTTGCCTACACACATCACATCAAATTCCGATCGTTTATAACGCGGTAACGTACGACGGGACTAGAAAAAGAAAGTTCAATAGCCAATGGCTTCTGCCTCATAGTTGAATCTGAGCATGCGTGATTTTTGGCGTGTCGGAATTGCATACACACAATCGGAATTACCGATAGTTTTTCCGTCGGGAAAATTCAGAACATGCTATAAATTTTGGGCTGGCGGAAATTTGGACAGCTAAATTCCGATGGAGCATACACACGGTCACATTTTCCAATGAAAAGCTCTTATCTGTCTTTTTCTGTCCGGAATTCGGATTGTGTGTACGCGGCATTACACTTATTTAATTTTGGCACAAGTGAGGTGTTTGGTCTTGTATAATATTTTTGTGGCTATTTGGTGATTTCTCATTTGTTACAATGTTGTTCTAGCACATCATTTGTTTTAATACGTGTTTATAATATATGCTCTGTTTTTCCTACTATTTCTGCATTTTGCCAATTGTATGCAGGAACTATTTCTGGATAGCTTTACTAAAAGTGGATGTAAACCCTCACATATACCCAGGGAAGTGAACAGCCTCAGATGATACACCGAGATGAAACATATCTCTCTACATAAGTTTTGCTTACCTATCTGCTGTCTTCAGCTTGCTATATTCTTTAGAATTCTTACATCGGGTTAGAATTTTCACTACCTCATTGAGCAGCAGGAGTGTAGTCTTGGCTTAAAATGGGATACAGCTTATTGGAAGAAAGGCGCACACCCCCCACTTCACATAGGCAGAAGAATGAAGATACTTTCAGAGCTGTGCTAGGCAAGCTCTCTGCTTATTTATAACAATCTCCCACAACACAAATTTTCAGCTGCTTTTATCTCCCATCTTGGAGAACTTGTCAAAAGTTATCATGCTGATAACAGAGGAATGAAACGGCAGGAACACATGGGACTTAGGGCTTTGGAGAGACATAAGTAAACACTACAGATACATGTGCCCAGGTCAAATTTCTTGAATCGGGTTTACATCCACTTTAAGCTAGGATTTTGTATATTTTGCTTTTTTTTCATGGACTATTATGATTTGCACTTTTTGAGAGGGTGTTCTTACATACAATAGAACCATGGAGAATGAGCACAGCCCCTCTAACAGGAAGTCAAATCACAACAGCACAAATAATAAATTTGGATATTTGGTCGAAGCTGAAAGCATTAGTAGATACTTAAAATGCATGTTTGGGATTTTGGTGAAGGGTCTTTGGACTCCTGTCTACCTTATTTCCAGTGCCTTTCCATAAGGACCCCAAATTTGCATCGCTCCATTGTCTATTCCCAGGTCTCTTCTCTTACGGCTGTACCATTTTCGGAGGTGAAGAACAGCTTCATGACCTTCATAATCAATGAAAAGGTGACCAGTATGCTCCATGACTCCCATGCTAAATTCTTCATGGTATGGACCCGTGATGGTCCTATGCATTACCTATTCTTCACTCAAACAGCCTAGGACTCAAACTAACTCCATCCCCTTTTTCTTACCTCCTCCTCATCTCTCCTCTTAATCTTTTCTATTTCTGGCCTCTTGCCCGCCGCTCTACTCATTCCCTCCCTTTGAACCCCCACCCTGTTGTGTTTTTGTCTCCCCCCCCCCCCCCCCTCTTCTTCTTTTTTTTTTTTTTTTGATGCTATTCTTTTAGTTTGTCCTGTGCTTTTGGTTTTGTTCTCCCCATTAATGCAAACAGTTCCGCCCCCCCCCCCCTGTCCACTTCAGCCCCTGAGTCTGCAGGCTCAGGCATTTTGCATTGGCCCCTGACCCTGCCTGAGGGTCACCATTAGTTTATAATTTATATTATACAGCAAGGGCCATTTTTAAGGCAGGGCAAAAGGGGCAGCTGCCCTGGGCCCTGTCATTGTTGTGGGGCCCAAAGCAGCTGCTTCATACTTGCCAACTATAATGGTTTACATTCCCTCGTCCCTTGAGGTTTTAGTCCTGTGCTGTGTCCCAATATCTCAGTGTGAAGTGCTGCCACTAATGCTGCCCAGCTCTGCCCTATTGTTGTGTACAGATGACTCACCTGCAGACCCTGTGTTTACATGTAAATTACCAGCATTCATAAGTAAATAGCGGTGGCTGGTGGCATTGATATGTATATCATGCCCCTTGGAGGTCATATCCATAGTAATCTCTAGCAACCAATCAACAAGCAGAAATCATGTGCTGTAACCTCTATTAACTAACCAGTTAGCTGTAATGTGTTCTGCAACCTCTAGAAACCAGTCAGTGAGCGATAATGATACACTGTAACCTCTGGCAACCAATCGCAATAGCTGCCGGATCTGATTCAGTAAACTGATTTTGAGTCTAGCTGCTATTTATTGTATGTCTCAGAGCAGGTGGAGAGTGAAACTGCATGGGGGGGGGGGCAAGAAAAGTTTTGCCCAGGGTCCAATCAATATTAAAGATGGCCCTGCATACAGCAATTTTTTTTTCTTTGTGTTCTTGTGTGAACTTCTGTATTATTATATTTCATGTTTTATCCCCTGTGTGGAATTATGGCATCTGGTTTCCCTTTACATGCCAATAATAAACCTTGTACCAGAAATGCATGCTTCACTACAGAAAACTAGAAAATGTATGATTGAGTCCATACAGAGTCTATTTTCTGGTTTTTAATTTATACCCATATGGTGGCAAGAAAAACTCATTCTCCCATGGGTTAGGGTTGAGCCATTAAAGGTTCCAGCTTAGGAGCCATAAATTATGCTTTAAAATTTGGAATTGCTCATTATCATGCATAGAGATGGTAGCATGATGGAAACAAAGCAGTAGACAAGGGATATTCTGCAATTTGCTGTCAAATATGTTTCAAACTATAATAAATCACACTTTTCCAGCACTGTCTCTATACCTTCACCTATTTACATTAAATTATCATGTAAATCAGGGGTCTCCAAGCTTTCTAAACAAAGGGCCAGTTTATTGTCCTTCAGACCTTAGGGAGACCAGGACTATGGCCAGCAGGATTAGCCCTTTTCCTGGCATCAGTGGGAGTAATTGTCACCCTATTTTGTATCAGGGGGAGCAACAGTGCCCCATTGTTAGTACCACTGGGAGGTATAGTGCCCCATTGTTGGTGTCAGTGGGAGAAATGGTGCCCTGCTGGTGTCAGTTGGCAGAATAGTGTCTTGTATCAATGGGAGGAATAGTGCCCCAATGGCTGGAAAAAGCTAGCAAAGGACTGCATCCATCCCCTGGGCCTCAGTTTGGAGACCATTGATGCAAATTGTATAACGCCACAGTGAAAATTAATACTCAAAACAATATATGTTAATATCCAAAAGTCCCAATATTCCAGTGTCAAGTGCACAGTTTAAAAAAAATAGTCCACCAGTGCAGTGTCTCATATTCTCCAGAGGGTAACCTATGAACAGCAGCAGTCTCTTATATATTGAAATTATTATTTATTTATTTATTTATTTATTTTTTGAGGAAGTGGAGAACACTAACATTGGTATATTTCAAACTATACTTTGGACCTAAGCACTAAAGCTGGCCAAACACGGCTATATTTTTTTTTTTTTTATGTTCAGCCAGTGGACTGAATGAAAAAAGCTGAACCAATTCCCCAATAATATGTGCTCCAAAACTTCAGATACAATAGTGCTTCACCCGAAGTGACTTTACAATGCTCTCATTAGAATTTCTTGGCCAACAAGTGACCATAAAGCATGTAATGTGAGAACCTCCTCAGTTCATAGGTCTATCTCCAGGTCTATTTCACTCCTCCATGTGTGGATACCATACGATCACAGTCGGATATGCAGTGGTATGTGGAAGAAACTCTTTCCAGTATCAAATACCATCTGTCTCCCATCACTAGACTCTGTGGAAGGCAGGTATTGTGTAATATTGCTTTTTTATTTTGAAAGGTGTACTTACATATGTCCATTTGGATGCAGAAAGGCACAAAAGCATCCCGAGGGTCTGTAGAACCGGTCCCGCACCGATGTGTGACTAGCGGTGCTTGGCGTGCATTCCAACTTTCCAGCGGAAGTGGGAAGCCTCTCTTCTATGCATTTCACGCTTAAGCGCGTGTCATCAGAAAGTGGTATGCATAAATGGCTTGAAAGTCAGCTGGTACCTGTTGAACTAGCTTAATCTTGATCCATCTATGGGCACCTCTATATAGAGAGGCTGTGAACCAAAGTCGTGCTGCACTACTAAGCGGGAAGCAGAGTCTGCCTATGTAAAGGGCAAATATGGTTGCTATTATGCGCGTATATACAGTGCGGAGAACAAGTATTTTGATACACTGACAATTTTTCAGGTTTTCCTATTTACAAAGCATGTAGAGGTGTGTAATTTCTATAATGGGTACTCTGCAACTGTGAGAGACGGAATTTAAAACAAAAATCCAGAAAATCACATTGTATGATTTTTAAATAATTCAATTGCATTTTATTGCATGACATAAGTATTTGATCGCTTACCAACCAGTAAGAATTTTGGCTCTCACAGGCCTGTTAATTTTTTCTTTAAGAAGCCCTCTTGTTCTCCACTCATTGCCTTTATTAACTGCACCTGTTTGAACTTGTTACCTGTATAAAAGACACCTGTTCACATATTCAATCAAACAGACTCCAACCTCTCCACAATGGCCAGGACCAGAGAGCTGTGTAAGGACATCAGGGATAAAATTGTAGACCTGCACAGGGCTGGGATGGGCTACAGGACAATAGGCAAGCAGCTTGGTGAGGAGTCAACTGTTGGCACAATTATTATAAAATAGAAGTTCAAGATGACGGTCAATCTTCCTCAGCCTGGCCTCCATGCAAGATCTCACCACCTTCGGCATCAATGATCATGAGGAAGGTGAAAGATCAGCCCAGAACTACACGAAGGGACCTGGTCAATGACCTGAAGAGAGCTGGGACCACAGTCTCAAAGAAAACCATTAGTAACACACTACGCTATCATGAATTAAAATCCTGCAGCACACAAAAGGTCCTCCTGCTCAAGCCAGCACAGGTTCAGGCCTATCTGAAGTTTGCTAATGATCATCTGGATGATCCAGAGGAGGAATGGGAGAAGGTCATGTGGTCTGATGAGACAAAAATGGAGCTTTTTTTAGCCATGTTTGGAGGAAGAAGGATGAGTACAACCCCAAGAACACCATCCAACAGTGAAGCATGGAGGTGGAAACATCATTCTTTGGGAATGCTTTTCTACAAAGGGGACAGGACGACTGCACCATATTGAGGGGAGGATGGATGGGGCCATGTATCGTGAGATCTTGGCCAACAACCTTCCCTCAGTAAGCCCACGTACACACGGTCGGAGATTTCCACAACCAAATCCGTCCGATTTTGACCGTCGGATTTAGTCCGACGGATTGTGTCCGAAACTGTTGCATACACACGGTCGGGCCAAGTTGTCTGATTTCGCAGGTGGCCAAGAACGCGGTGACGTAAGCCGTTTATGGCAGGACTAGAAAAAGGAAGTTCAGCTCCACGTCCAGCACCCTTTGGGCTCCTTCTGCTGATCTCGTGTTTTAGAAGTTTGGTGAAAGACGATTCACGCTTTTCAGATTAGTGATTCAGATCGCTACTGCTCTTCAGTTTCTGCTTGTCTTTGCGTATCTGATAATCAGTGCGTGCAGTCATTAAGTATTTGCTTCTCATTGTGGACTCTATCTTGGTATAGTACACTTTGAAAGGCATTTTTTATTGTCTGCTTGATTCTGCTATTCAGGTCGTCCTTTCAGGCCTTGCTGTTTAGCGTTGCTTTCTGGTGTCCGTTCTGACCAGCCGACCGTTTTCAAAACATGTTTCGTCTACGTACTCATCGTACAGTTTGTGCTGTGCAGGGGTTCTTACTTTGACTTTGACATAAGCCAAAGAGCTTGTGTCAAAGTAAGAACCCCTGCACAGCACAAACTGTACGATGAGTACGTAGATGAAACATGTTTGGACGACCAAGAATTGGTTGCACCAGTGTCACCAGTTCTCCCACATGCCTTTGCTCCGTGAGATCCGCGAGAATAATCCTGATCATTTCTGGATTATTCTCAGGATGACGGACCCCGTTTTTCACTGTCTGCTGGCTTTGCTGTCACCTTATATCACCAGGCAGGATACCTGCATGCAGTAAGCCATCACTCCGGAGCAGAGGCTCATCGCCACGTTGCGCTACTTGGCGACAGGGAGAAGCCTTCAGGACCTCAAGTTCTCTACAGGCATCTCCCCCCAGGCTCTGGGGATCATTATTCCAGAGACCTGTTCTGCCATCATTCAGCTCCTGCAGAAGGACTATATTATGCTAAGTTTTATCCTTAAACATCACATTCTATGTATTTCATGATTGCTAATGTCTTGCATTTCTTTCCTCATTCCCTAATTACCATCATTGCAATATGCTCTAATTCATATGCTCTGCCCCTTTGTCCTCATGCAGATTTGCCTCACGAATTTCCCCACCATGCTCTTCTTGGCCCCTAAAACTAGAGTCTAGTCACTTGACAATGTCTTTTGTCAGCTCCATAGTATTGCTTTCCCCTAAACACCCCCTAAAATCTCTACGAATGCGATGTGTGTGCTTCAATTTGACCTTTTTATTGTTTTTTTGGAGTTGTGCCAAACTCATTAGTAACCCCCCTCTCCCCAACTGTTACCTCAGCTGATAGCAATCTTCTATCTGATGACTTGACCCAACCCAATACACACTCTAAATACCTTTTTCATTATAACATTTATGGAACAATTCACCAAAGCATGTAGTGTAAGGGCCTCAATACTTTCAAATGCTATTTTGATTTTTTAAACACATTCATTTTCTTGCTATGTAATAGCAGAATGTCAACATGTGCTTCCATTTTGTTATTCTGACACTTCTTACCTGTCCGGTGGGCTGCCAATAGTGTAACTAAGGAGGGGCTTCACAAAGTATCACACATTATTTAGGCATTCAGCTCTCAATCAAGTGGAGAGGGTTACCTGTCCTAAACATCCCCCTCATTTTTTAGCAAGGGCCCATCGGATGGGGGGGATGGGGGGGTTAGGACTCTCATAAGAGGACCTTTTATACTTTATGCTTTAAATACTCGTTTTAACAAATGTTAGACTAATTTTGGCCAAAAATGTGGGTGTCTAATCTGCATGCAATGTTGATTTGTCAAATTACTAGTTTTTTTTTCTTGTGTCACTACACAGTGTCCTTTAACGTGCCCTGTCAAAAATCAAACGCCACAGGAATGGCAGACTGTGGCCTCCCACTTTGCCAGTTTTTGTCAAGTTGTGCCTTTTTCACCAACAGTGCAAACCCAAGTTCAGAGCGAGATGAGGGGACAGTCTCTTCTTCAGATAATCTTATTATGTTGTGGGTCTGCTACATACACACCTTCTTTTTGTTAACTAATGTGTAGTGCATTACTGATCTAAATCGTGCTCATTTTCAGCACCATGGCAGGAAAATGGCATGATTGTCCAAATTTACACCTCACTGTGGGTGCTTTTTACTAAAGGCACATCCACTATGCACTACAAGTGCACTGCAAAAGTACACCTGAAACTGCACTTGGAGTGCAAAGTGGAGTTGCCTTTAGTAAATCACACTCCTTCTCAGCACAAACTAAAATTTCACTACAAATACATTTTCAGCCCAATGAAAAAGGAAGCCACACATCGTTGAGAATTCAACTTTTTATTCACATGTGTGTTTAGTAAAGGTTTTTACAACAAACCAAGATATTTTGGGGATCCAAAACCCAGTTTAATAATATTTATTTTTTAGTTTTTTGTGTAAACAGGCATGTATCAAAGCGTAAAATACAGAACACAGGAACTTACAAAGTTCAACTTGGAAAAGTGAAGACAATATCAGACCTGAGTATGTACAAACTGGGCTGATATTGCCTTCATCACATGGGGTGTGACCCCTGAAAAATCCAAATTTGGAAGATGCACACAGTGTGTCAACATGTGCTAACTCCCATCATGGGGGATCAATGTACATGCTTTGGGGCTGCAACCCCTTCATTTCAGACACTTTCCACAAAACATGTACATTGATCCCCCATGATGGGAGATAGCGCATGTTTACACACTCTGTGCATTTTCCAAATTTGGAATTATGCAAAATCCAAAATTTTTGTTAAAAAAATCCAAAATAAAACCCTATCTAGTTTTTTCGTTTTCACACTCTCCCCAAAACATCAATGATGTTCTTCATTTTATTTTTAACATCATTGATGTTTTGTACAATTTCCAAATCCCTATTGCACACCATTATCTCCCCGATCAAGATCTGGGCACTTTCACTGGTAAAACGGGGATCTTCCTCCACATCACCTAGAAAAAAAAAAAACACACCATGTAATCCAAATATGGTGATATACATTGATGAGCTTACCGGAAGCTTTGTTCTCTGACACTCACCTGTTGTGGTGACAATTTGGCCAACCTCCACGATCTCTCCTTCTTCCTCCTGCTCCTCTGTTTCTTCTTTTGGAAGTTGCCCTTCTTTGGGAGGGGTGTGGTCCCTGGTGTCCTCATAGTCCCTGGTGTCCTCATACTTGCCGAGTCTTCTATCCCCTATGAGAATGTAAACAAAGATTAATTGGCACACAGAGGACATAAATAGGAATATGAAACATTGCTTGGAAGTGTTGTACAATGTGTTTTTGGGCCGAGTTCCAAGGTGAGAACATTATTGGGGCCACTTTGTTCAGCTGGAATACTTCCCTGCAGAACGATGTTTCCTACGAACGAACGAAACCATGACCTTGAAAGTGGCCATTTTAAAATGCACAACATGAAATCAAAGCACATGGAGCATGTATGCAAGCAAGAATAATCATATGAACACACGACAACTACTTACTTTTTTTAAGAACACGGTTGATCCTTAGGTACTGCTTGTGCTCCCTCAGTTTCAGGTCTGACCAGCGTTTTCTCAGTTGATCCTTGGATCAGTGTACCCCAAAATTCTTCAGAAGACTCTTCACAACTTTATTCATGATCTTGGCCTTTCTGATATTTGGGTTTGGGTAAGGTCCATACTTCTCATCATAGTCGGTCCTGTTCAATATGTCGACCATCTCCAACATCTCTCCAAAAGACATATTTGAGGCCTTAAATCTTGTCTTTCTGGATCAGGATGTTTCAGGCTCCGGGCTTTCCTCACCCTCCTCCTCGTTAGTGGAACTATTATTAGTGCGCACCTGCGTTCTCTCCGCCATGTGCTCTCCCCACTGCGCGGGAAGCGAAGGGGCGGTGAATAGTCTGGAAAGAACGTCAGGGGCGGGCAGAGTTTCACGCATGCGCATTGTATATAAAACGCCACACATGTGTATCGTCCGTACGATCTGGGAGGAGAGTGTGAGTCACGGACGCGGCGAACGTGGAAACGAAGGTAACATTTTTAACTTTGTGCTTCACTAGACTAGACTGCTTGTATCTAGGCCGATGTTGGGACAAGATTAGGAGGGATTTAAATTGCATTATTAGTATTTGAGGGTTTGTCTTGTGTTGTGTCTTGCAGAAAAAATGGACCCATTCACCAATCCCAACTTTATGGGGCTCTTCCTTGAGCTATACATGGAGATGCCCTGCCTGTGGCAGTTCCACAACAAATTTTATTATGACAGATGCAAGAGGAACGCAGCACTGGAGAAACTGCTTGCTTTGGTGCAGATCAGGGTCCCCACGGCAGACATGACATACCCAGGCCACCACTCAGGCCACCACTCTCCATGCTTCCTCCAAGGCATCCTTCACCCCCAGCTGAGGCTTCTGATGACCAACCTTGGCCTTCCAGGCAGCACCATGTGGTGGGGCCCAGCTTGAGACAGGTATGGCATTGTTGAACATATTTCTTGTGTTACATTTAATGATGTTAACTAGATGTTCTTATTGATCAGTAAGTTGAGATTTCTCCAAGTGGTTTACATCTCAATAGACAGTAGTGACCAAAAATGATTGGGACGGGAAAGAAAAATGCTGGTGTCAGAATGATAGTCTGTTCTATTTGGTAACAGTCAAATAGCAAAAGCCAGGAGCACAAAATGTTGTGATTGATGATCAAAAAACTAAAACTATGTCCCCTTTTCATACACAGGAAGACCTCAGTCGGGGGGAGGCTGTGGCAAGTGGCAGCCAGGAGGTCCACCAACGCCCTCCTCCTCCTCCTGCCCCAGCTACAGGAGCCCAGCCACAGCCTGGAAGGATGCCTGGTGGGAAGTCCCAAAGGAAGACCAGAGAGTGATGGCCTGGGATGAGCCTGGTGTGCCAGAAGATGCAGCCTCTTGAAGATCACCATCCTGGGGACAGAAATGGCATCTGAATTTCCTGCTCTCTAGGACTTCAGGAGCAGACTTCTCTCCCTGAGATATCTACTCCTCAGGCCACCAATTTTTTTTTTATATCATTTATTCATGTCTGCCCTGGGAGCCAAAGGCTGCACCAAAGTTAATAAGTTTCTCCAGTGCTGCGTTCCTAGTTTTATTTTCAAGCAAAAAAAATTAATTTTATTTTTGTTTGATGAAATACTTGTGTAATGTGTTTTCCTTCAAAAAGTAGAGTTTATTTGTGAGCAGGCAGGTACATTTCCAAAATACAAAGTGAAATAAATAACAAGGGGTACCAACACTAAACAACCTCCTGTAGATTAAAAAATAAAATCTAAAAAATACAATAATGTTGTTGTTGTAAGTTTACACCCAAAAATAAAAATTTCAAAAAAGGAGAAATGAGCAGTGTCTTTAAAGGAGATTTTTAGGGAATCCCCCCCCCCCCCCCCCAAAAAAAAACATCCAAAAAATAAAACAAACATTGTGTAGATGTGAATTGTATTGCTGAAATGGTTAAAAAAGAGTAATGAAATCCGTTCGGGAGAAGTGTGTGTGACTATGAGCATCAAAAGAAGTTGGTTCTTGCAGCATTGTAAAGAACAAGAGAATGTGCTTGATGACTGATTTTTTTTTTTTTAACATTTCAGCGTGACGAATGTGCTATATCGCTTACGAGCAGTCGTTTTACGTGAACGAGCGCTTCCGTGTTGAAATTTGAATGTGAGCATACGTGGCACTTGGTCCGATGAAAATGCTGTACACATGATCGGATTAGGTCCGTCCGGCCTAGTTGGTCGGGAAATCTTTCCAACATGTTGGAAAATTGGGTCGGACGGAGATTCGGACGGAATCAGTCCGATGCATACCACACACAGTCGGATTATCCGACGACACGGTCTGATAAGACTCATTCCGACAGATTCTCCGACCGTGTGTACAAGGGCTAAGAGCATTGATGATGGGTTCTGGTTGGGTCTTTCAGCATGACAACGACCCAAAACACACAGCCAGGGCAACTAAGGAGTGGCTCCGTAAGAAGCATCTCAAGGTCCTGGAGTGGCCTAGCCAGTTTCCAGACCTGAACACAATAGAACATTTTTGGTGGAGCTGAAATTTTGTATTGCCCAGCGACAGCCTCAAAACCTGAAGGATCTGGAGAAGGTCTGTATGGAGGAGTGGGCCAAAATCCCTGGTGTAGTGTGTGCAAATCTGGTCAAGAACTACAGGAAACATATGATCTCTGTAATTGCAAACAAAGGTTTCTGTACCAAATATTAAGTTGTGATTTTTGTTTGAGTCCGTCTCTCACAATTGAGTACCTATGATAAAAATTACAGACTTCTACATGCTTTGTAATTAGCAAAACCTGCAAAATCGGCAGTGTATCTAATACCTGTTCTCCCCACTGTATTAATAAACTTTATACAGAAAAAAAAATCTATGTTTTCATAAACACTCACTGATAAGATTACCTATATTGAAAAGATCACATTCACACACATAAAAAGCTGAAAAAAAAACTATATTCTCTTCAGCTGACAAGATAAATGTTCTAAACTAACACCATATAACAAGAGTAAAGAAACCAATACCTTACTATTAATCACAAAAAGAACAGATAACACTGTCTATGAGGCTTTGACTAGTTGAGATAAAAGAGCTACTGAGTGCTTGAGGGACATACAACATCAACTGTTTTACAAGCAAAGAAAACATTGTTAAGTTAATGGCATACCATGCATTCAATTAGCCAGAAATAATAGGAGCTGATTGGTTCTTTGCACAAGTGAAATCGACTTTTTCCTTCCCTGTATAAAGTTTTATTTTATATCCAGGACTCTAAATCCTTTCTCATATCCTAGCTACCCCGTAAGGGTCACCAGAGCAGAAATCCTACTAAGGAGCCACCTTGATCGACTTCCACTAAGTAGAGTCAAATGTGACTTATCAGGCTCTGTAGCTCTTAAGCATAATTAGGATTCTGCATATTAGCTGCTAAATCCTTTGGAATGGAGCTCTGGGATCTGTATGTGGAGACAGCAATGAGCAAACACAAACACACTGGAGAGATTGGCCCACTCACCCAAGAAGCAAATCCAGGTTTCTCTCTATTTAAATAGGGCAGATAAGAAGGCACAAATTAACATGTGTTTGCACACAAGTGGTGGTGACCAGGCCATGGGGTCAGGGAACAGTCAAGGTTGCACAGTGAAGGCCTGATTCACATAACTGTGTAATACAATTAGTACATTGACAATAAAGGCTGCTGTGGGTATGGTTTACATCGTTGCATCGTTGTGCTTCACAACCTCTTGCACATTGGTCAATTTTGGAAGAGCAAGTGTAGGGCCAAGGTATGTTTCGGGAAGGAGGCTTACATAAAATCAATTTTAATTTTCAATTTTAACTTGCAGAGATGAATGTACCTTCTCTGAGCTGATGGATGTTGAGACGTTCCTTTTACACTATACAAGGGTTCAGAGGTATGTAGAAGAACTAAGAGGTACAGTACAATGAACATGATGTCACTATCAAGACATAATCATGGTGGGTGTTGGTGTTCTGATAACTCATTTTAGTTTGGTCAGCTATCTCCCTGCTTATCTTTTGACGAATACAGTATCTGCCTGCCTATAATCATGGTTAACACTAGTCTTTTTTTCACTTATGGTGGAATTGGAAAACCAATTGGGAAGCATTTACATGGATCAGCTTTGAACATATTATCACTGGCTTACTGTGTCAAATCTCTATCGGTGCACAGAACGCAATGCAAGTTAACTGATTTGGTTGAAATGCTACCGTAATAGTATAGTAAATTCTACCATGACATTTATATATTTAATCAGATAACGGAGCACAGAAGTTGAAGTCCTCATATAGGTTATTAGTGATGTCAGCAAAGTCACCAACATGTTTTTAGGGATTTTGAATTAGCCCCTTCATATGAATTGGAATGTTGGATTGAAAGGAGATCTGAACTTTTGGGAGATGTAGCTGTTCACAGTCTATCAAACCAAGCCCATTGCATGCTTTAGGTTCTCTTTTAAACTGTTTGTTCCAGAGGTAAAAATCCCAAGAGTTCAGAAAGACTGAATAACCAGCTACAATGCTCCAATCCAATGATACTGCTTTTTCTTCTAGCAGCTACTCTTACCAGGCGTGGGTGTTGGCTTAAACTAGGGGCTCATCTTGTCCTCCTTATACAGGGTGAAAGGCATCACCATATAGTGAGCTAAAAGTTTGCCAAAAAGGTGGAGTGCACAGCTATTTGACTCTCTATAAAATGCCCCAGGGGTGACAATTATGAAGAATGTCCTGGTTTTGGATTTGGGGTAGGTTCACAAACATAACTAAAATTCAAGTGGCAAGTCTGAGCCCCATTGAAGTCAATGGGAACCAAATGGGGAAAAAAACAGCAATGGGCTTTTTTTAGGCTAATAGGCAAGGGATTGTCAGACAAATGGAATAGTCAAGGGATTGTCCTACAAATGGCATGGGGGGTTGATCACTGCCCTTGGGGATATGTACCAATGATATACATTTTTCTTAAAATTTCATTCATATGTCAACCATTTTATAATGTTTGTTAGCAGCATTATAAATGCAAAAGTCTTGGTGATATACCTGGGGATGGCCTGTGGAGTAGTGCATCTATATGGTGTATATAATGTACAATAAATACTATAAAATCACACACATAGGTTGGACTTGTGTCTTTTTTCAACTTCGCCAACTATGTAAGAATCTAAAGCAAAACTTACATTTGCAAACAAAAAATACAGGTAAATGACAGCTCCCTGTTGCTTTGTTCTGTTTGTAAACAAACAGCCAGTGATTCCCTTCATCCATACCCCAGACCCTTATGTTGGATGAAGGTCTGGTATGGATTGTATGGGAGAACCACATGCAACATGCAAAAAAAAGAAAGAAAACGTATGCCCCGAGCCTTCCTAAAATTTTTACCAGACCTCTATCCAAGCATGTAGCCTTGCTGCCCAGGAAATGGGTGGACAGGTGTCCTCCTGAACCGTACAAGGCCACATGGCTTGTACTTGAGGAGAGTACCTTGCTAGTGAGGAAGGCCCTGGCAAAGCTCTTTGTTTCCATGTTGAAGAGAAGGGCCAAGAACCCTGGTTGAGTGGTTGTTGGGGTCTGCAGGTAAGGGGCTTGTTGGGATCTGTAAGCTAAAAATAAAGGGACACCCAGATGCTGCCTCCCCCTACATGAATGAATGAGTGAGTAAGGGGTATATAGTACCCCTACTCATTCATAAAAAAGTAAAGACAAATTTTTGACAAAGTTGAACTTCCGCTGATCTGCTTCCCCCCACCCCCACCGGTTCCACATTTGGCACCTTTCGGGGGGGGGGGGGGGGAACGAGTAACTGTTTTTGACAGGTACCCTTCCCCACTTCCGGGAGGCGGCAGCGCAGTGCTGTCCTTTCGGAGGTTCGGTCCCCTTCCTCCTTCCCCCACCGCTGGGCTGATTTTTAACTGAATTGATTGCCATGCAAAATTAACGATTTTAACATTTCAATTTAAGTTCTTAAGCTGCTTAGATTCAAATTACTTGAAAAAAAAAAATCAACTCTTTTATTCTCTTTATGTAGAGATTTGTTTGTCTTATTTATTATTATTTTTTTTTTTTTTTGCTGATGCTTTTTTGGGGGAAGGTGCATTTTTAGCAGTTTAGTTTAATTTAGTGTTCTTGTATTTGTGCTTTCTTTTTTTGTGTATTTGATCATTGTATTTGCACTGTCACCTTAAATGTATTATTTAACTTTTTTGCTTGTTTTTCTCTTTCTCTTAACTAAGCTCAAGGCAGCTTTATTGTCAATATTTGGGGCTTCTCTGAGTAAAAAAACGGGTGGGGGGTCGGTGTTTCTGGAACTGGCCAAACACTAGTAGAATTTCAAACAAATGTTCAAACAAACATTTGTACCAAAATTCGTATTTAAATTCTCACTACATTTGATGACTTGACAAATGTTCTTGACAAATTTTTCAAAATGTAATTTGCTTTTAACCACTTCAATACAGGGTACTTTTACCCCCTTCCTGCCTAGACCAATTTTCAGCTTTCAGCGCTCTCACACATTGAATGACAATTACTCGGTCATACTACTCTGTACCCAAACACATTTTTTTATAGTTTTTTTTTTTTTTTGTTTTTTTTTTTTGTGATATAAGCAAAAAAAAAGCAAACATTTAGTAAAAAAAAAAACACTTTTTTAGTTTCTATTATAAAATTTTGCAAATAAGTAATTTTTGTTCATTAATTTGGGCCAAAATTGAAACTGAAACATGTCTTTGGTTAAAAAAAATAAAAATAAATAACCAAAATGAGTGTATATTATTTAGTCTGTCTGAAAGTTAGTCTGCAAGCTATGGTACCAATCATTGAAAATTTATCACACTTGATGTACTGATGCCCCCCCCCCCCCCCAAATTACCCCCTTTGCAAAGTAGACAGTTGAATTTTTTGAAGTTGTAATTTTTTCCCCACGATTCTTTCGAATTTTTTTAAAAAAATTTGTTTTTACACAAAATTGTCATGTTAACGAGTCATTTCTTGCACATGGCATATGCATACTTGCAATTACATCCCAAAACACATTTTGCTACTCATCCTAAGTATGGCGATACCACATATGTGAGACTTTTACACAGCGTAGAGGCCCAACATTAAAGTAGCATCTTCAGTCGTTCTAGGAGCAGTGGCGTTGCTATTGGAGTGCGGGGGGAGCGGCCCGCACCTGGGTGACACCCACCAGAGGTTGACACCAGGCTGTAATAACAGGAGTATTATGCAGAGGAGGGGGACATATTGATTGGAGTGGAGGGGCATCGGCACGTTACAATTAAGCTGCCAGGAGTGATTTTAGGGAGGGGGGTTAGTGGATAGGTGCTTAGGGGTGTTTTTTTGGGGTTAAGGAGGACTTGTACTAGAAGTAGAAGGAGGGGGGCAGATTTTGAAGTTTGACTTCCTCCAGCACAATTCCTCTCCCCTCCCAAAAACCCCCTCGCACATATCCTCTAACACCCCCAAATCAAAGAGCCCATCCCGACTCCATCCACCCCCTGATCCCATCCTTGCTCCATCCACCCACCTGATCCCATCCTTGCTTCATCCACCTCCCCCGATCCCATCCCTGCTCCATCCTCCCCCCTATCCCATCCCAATCCATCCACCCCCTTGATCCCATCCATGCTCCATTCACCCCCTTGATCCCATCCATGCTCCATTCACCTCCTTATCCCATCCATGCTCCATCCACCCCCCCAGATCCCATCCTAGCTACATCCACCTCCCCAATCCCATCCGGCTCCATCCACCTCTGCCTGATACCATCCCCGCTCCATCCACCCCCTGATTCCATCCACCTCTCGGAAGAATGAGGCCACCCAAGTCTCTTTGAAGCCCCCGGTCTCTAGAGCCTGTTCTGTGAATTACTGTACAAAACCCAGAGAAAACTGTTTTTCTCTATGCAGAACACTATTCTGAAGCCACTCACATATGTGATATCTGGAATCGCACTATTACAGTAGCATGGCGAAAGATCAGTCCAAGTGGCAGACAAAAAACATGGTCGATTAACAGGCTGAGGTCAGTGGTAAAAGGCAGAAACGTGGTTAATAATCCAGACGGCAGGTAGAGGCACAGTCAATAAACAGTCCAGGGTTAGTTCAAGTAAAAGGTAGAAATGTGGTGGATAAACAATGCAAACGGCAGGCAGAGGCATAGACAATAAACAGGCCAGGGTCAGTTCACGTGGAAAGTAGTGGTATGGTTGGTTGAGGCAGCAGGCAAAAAATCAGCACAGGTATTGAAAACAGGAAATGTCAGTCTGTTAGCAATATGGGCTAATATTTTAGGGAAGTGTGATGATGTCTGAAGCATTCTCCAATGCATAGGCCTGGTTGGGAAGGACATTGGGGACAATGAAACCTGGTGTCTTTCCTTGCTCCTCCTTTGCTGCACACTGACATTTTTTTGGGGCGTCGTCTTCCAGGTTCTTATGGTGGAATATTTTCAGGGAAACGGAGCTCGTACAATTTGCTGACACAATCGGAGCAAATGCTTTCTGGGGGATCCTTGCTGGTAGATCGGGACAGTGCCAATTTCTTTACTAAATTTGAGGAAGGTATTGGGTTTCCCCTTGACTTTTGATAGGTGATGTATGCGTTAAAAATGGAAAAAGTAAATTGCAACTTTTTTTTATACCAGAAGAGGGACTTTCATGTTCATAGGGCTGGAGCTTTTGATCGTTTAAATCCACCCTCCCATGAACTGATTGTAATCGCGGATACACCCAGGCTTTTGAAAGGGGCAGCGTCTTCCGTGAAGTTTCACCAAAGTGTCGTGGATGGTGGACATGATCATTAATAGGGAAGAGGGATGATTTTTTCCAATTAATTCTAGAATAATCCCCAAACTCCTGAATCAATCGGAAGGCTTCAGAAAGCGATGGCCCAGGATCCTGCAGATACAATAGCATGTCGTCCACATATAGTGATACTCATTCTTCGAACTCCCCCAATCGCAGACCATTCAATCCCTGGTCCTCAGCTTAATGGGTAGAGGTTCTATAGCCAGAGCAAACAGGAGGGGTGAGAGTGGACACCCCTGCCTGGTGCCCGAAATATAAGAAAGGAATCTGAGATAATACCATTAACCCTCAATCTGCTCATTGGTTCTGTGTACAAAAGCTGCACTCAAGAGACAAAAACAGGACCAAAGCCATAGGACTCGAGGAGGTGGAACAAAAACTACCACTCCACCGAGTCAAAGGACTTTTTGTATCCAAGGAGGCCACTATTCTAGTCCCGGAGTTGTCATGAGTTGTGTGTAGATTCAAAAAAAGTCTCCTAACATTCATCTGTACGCATCTTCCCTGAATAAAGCCAGTTTGGTCAGAATCTACCAATCTAAGAATAACTGATTGTAACCTAGCGGCTAGTATTTTGGTGAGAATCTTTGTGTCAACATTCCTAAGCGATATCTGATGATAGGAATCACATTCTCGGGGGTCTTTTCCCCCTTTGGGGATCAGGACAACCAAGGCTTCTCTCATAGAGGGGGGTAGCCTACCATCTGACCTTGCAGCATTAAACACTTTCAACAATCTAGGGGCCAAACCAGTCCCAAAGGTGTTGTACCATTCCAAGGGGAGGCCGTCTAAACCCAGGGACTTCCTAGGGGGGAAAGAGGCAATCACCTTCTCCACTTCCTCCACCGTAATACCAGTTTCCAAAGCATGACTGTCCTCCTCCGATAACTTAGGTAGGTCAATATGTGCCATGTAAGTCACCAGGTTCTCCATCCCCAGAGGAGTACAAGACCTGTACAGTTCTTTGTAAAATTGAGCAAATACTGTCAGGATATCGACTGAGTCACATATTTCAGTTCTGGAATTGTCATATATCGATTTAATATAGACAGGAACATAGTCTGGCCGCGCCAAGTATGCCTGGAGTCTAACATTCTTTTCGCCAATTTCAAAGATGCGCCTCCGTTGTGCAAGGTTAAGTTTTGTGGTACGATCCGTTAGAACTGTCTTGTACTCCCTAGTTCTAGCCTGTAACGTCAGTAGTCTTTCCCCATTGGGGTCCCTAACATATTCTACCTTTGCTAACATCACCTCCGTTTCTTTAAGCTGAATTGTGGAGGCCAACTGTTTCTTGAAACCCTGTACTTCAGCCATAAACACTCCAAATGAGGCCTCCCACTGAGTCAGAGAGGATTCAGAGTTAACATTTTCAGCCCAAAGGTGTTCGATAGCCTCTGCACAATTAATCTTGATATACTCCTGCAGCCAGCTGGTCTCCATCCTCCAAATGCGTAACCCTGGTTTTGGTCCTAGACCAAGCTCAAGTAGCAAAGAATGATCTGAAAGGGCTCTGGGCAGATAAGAAACTCCCTTGACCAATGCCATACCATCACCCTCCGTGAGGATAGTGTCTATTCTGGAGAGTGTCTTATGCGTTTCCGAATAGCAAGAGTACTCTTTCACTTCAGGATGAGGAAACCGCCAAACATCTCTAAAACCATGAGTAGACATCCAGCCAGCAAGGGGGGCCGGTGCACCAGTAGTCGTTCCCAGTCTATCCAGGGCCAGGTCAGACACCGAATTATAATCGCACAGTATGTAGATCCTCCCTTCCGCCACCTCATGGGTAGCCTGCAGCACATCATCCAAATACGCTAGCGAAAAGGGAGGAGGAACATACAAATTCACAATCGTTAGAAATCTGTTCATGACTTGTACCACTAATATAATAAATCGCCCTTTAATGTCCGTTCGGACTGCATGTATCGATATGGGCATAGTCTTGGTAACCAGCATGGAGACCCCCCCTAGAAAATGATAAATGGGTAGCATGATATGCCCCTGCAATATGAGCCCGCTTCAAGGAGAGAACCCTGGAGCCCTGGAGATGAGTTTCTTGAAGTAGAATTATATGAGGTTTATGTTTTTTGATTAAAAATCAGTGAACGCTTACATTTGGAATTAAAGCCTCTAACATTCCAGGCCAAAATCTTAAGAGAAACCTCAATGACTGATATTAAGGAAAGAAGGGGAGTTGTTGTCCCCACCCACCCCAAAAAATAGTGGGCCTGAAAAATGAACTCCAAAGCTCCCTCCTCCCAGACAGACAGCATAGTGAACATGGCTTATACCAGAAAAATTATCCCCTGTAAGCAGACTGAATGTGGACACACTCAACCAAAAGCTGACATGGAATTCCCAACGTAAAAAAAAAACCACCCTTCCCCACCCTACACTCAGCCCCAACATGGCAGGTATTTTATTCCCTAAACCTTAGTTCACTTAGGCATCGATGATGCGACTTAAACCGTCACATGGGCCAGGTCACCTCGGTAACCGTGCCTCGCCGTGAGTCCCAGCTCAGTTCTCCTGTCCAAAAAAATTTGAAAAAAAACAAAAAACTGTTTTTCTCAAAACAATTTCCAGGTGTATGTGTGTGTATATATGTATATGTATGTATATATATATGTATATGTATATATATATATATATATAATGTGTGTGTGTGTGTGTGTGTGTATATGTATATATATATATGTGTGTGTATATATTTTGCAGGCGGAAGTCCACGGGAGCACCAATAATAAAACAGGGGCCTCTGCTGTTAGCTCCTGTCAGAGAAGGGTTGTCTGACAGAAAAACATTAGAAAATAGTTATAGACCAGGAATTTAAACTTGTGCAAAGTCAACAGACGCTTTTCTCCTTTCAGAACAAATTTTAATAGATGTAGGTGCCAAAGAAAATTCCAACTGGACAGCAGAGGTAAATAACAAAGTAAGGGAAGCTTCCAGGTATACTCCATCTGTCAGCCCCAGTATTTCTCTCATCCAGTACTTATTTCATCCACTGTATATCAGGGTGAATGGGGAGAAGCACCACCCCTGTGGTGTCCGTGTCCAAGCAGTCTAAGGCCTCAGTGGGATTGGTAAAAAAAATAGGTTTTCCCATTTTCCACTATACACAACTTGGCCGGGTATAGCATACTGTAGATCAGGCCGAGGTCCCTCAGTCTTTTCTTTACAGGTAGGAAGGAAGCTCTCTGCTTCTGGGTGGCAGCTGAGAAGTCAGGATAGATTTTCGATTTATTTTCCTCAGCAAGGAGCTCGGGGCCAGTTCTGGCCCTGTGCAGGATATTCGCCCGGTCCTGGAAGTGAAGCACCTTGGCTATCGTAGATCTGGGGGGGGGGGCTCCCTTTGGAGGCACCCGACCTGGGATACGATGTGCCCTTTCAATGGCAAACATGCTGGTGAAAGTCTCAGGTGCCATTTCTCTAAGAATTCCTCTGGGTGCCTCCCTTCCACTCCCTCAGGGAACCCCACCAGTCTTACATTGTTCCTTCGCATTCTATACTCCATGACAGCCATCTTTAAAGTGTGTTTGGATAATGATTTTTTTGTCACCTGCGCAACGGTGTCTAATGGCCTGACAATATCTTCCAGGGAGACAACGCGGCGGTCAGTGGTCTGTGCTTTCTCCCTCAGCTTCTGCATATCATGCTTCATAAAAGAGAACTCCGTTCTGAGCTCCTCAAAGTGATCAATAAGCTTATTCTGACACTCCTGTATGGCCGCCATTATCTGTGTCAGGGATGGCTCACCCCCCCTCCCCCTTCACTTCCTTATCAGCTCTGGCCCAGCGTTCTGTCAGCCTGTCCAGGGATCTTCCCCTTCTCAGCTCTGTCTCCCTTTGGGTCTTAGGACTCATCCTTTCTTGTGTGGGAGATGCCCGCTGCGGGGCCTCCACAGATCTCTGCAGTGGTGGCCAGTCCTCCTCCTGTGTGTCAGCGCCATTTTGGGAGGTCCTGACACTCTGCGTTCAGACATCCTTGTATCACTGTATGGCAATAATCAAACAACTCAATGTATTTAGGTTCTATGAATATTTTACTTGAACCAATGAGGAGGTAATAGATCTGAGTTCTAGGCAACCGCGCCAAATCAGCAAAAAAGAATTTCTACGACCGACACAAAAGAATATTATAACAAAGGCAATACTCTATACATACCGTATATACTCGAGTATAAGCCGAGATTTTCAGCCCTTTTTTTTAGGCTGAAAGTGCCCCCCTCGGCTTATACTCGAGTCACCGCCGTCTGCCTACCTGATCAGGCATGTCATGTAGACAGACGGTGGCCAGCGTGTCATAAAAACATACAGCTGCCATTTCAGTATTTAAAAGCCGCGCCTCCTCCTCGTCTGATAGGCAGAACACTCAATTTCCCAGCAGTCAGTTTTCAGCCTATCACGGACATCCCCTCATCCTCATACCTCAGACGAGTATGAGCGGATGTCCGTGATAGGCTGAAAACTGACTGCTGGGAAATTGAGTGTTCTGCCTATCACAGATGAAGAGGAGGCGCGGCTTTTGAATACTGGAATGGCCGCCGTATGTTTTTATGACACGCTGATCGGTGGCTGCAGATGGGCACACGGAGGCATGCACAGGACACAAAGGATGAAGATTAGCACAGGTAGGCTGCAATGGACACAGGGAGGCATACATAGGACACAGTGAGGTAGGCAGATCTGCACAGGACACAGGGAGGCATACACAGGACACAGTGAGGTAGGCAGATCTGCACAGGACACAGGGAGGTATACACAGGAAACAGTGAGGTAGGCAGATCTGCACAGGACACAGGGAGGTATACACAGTGAGGTAGGCAGATATGCACAGGACACAGGGAGGCATGCAATAGATACAGTGAGACATGCAGCTGCAGATGGGCATTGTTGACCCTCTTTGCCACTTACAGTAGCTGCTGCATTTCCCACCCCCGGCTTATACTCGAGTCAATACGTTTTCCCAGTTTTTTGTGGTAAATTACTGGCCTCGACTTATATTCGGATCGACCTATACTCGAGTATATACGGTATAGGTAAACTTCCATTAGAGAGAATGTTACCCCCTAGATGGATGTTTCAGTTAACTGCTTATATTTCCACACTATCAAGATGGAACCTGGCCAGCCTACAAGTTATCCTAGGAAGGGAGAGCGGGTCTAAAGAGTAATATAGGGGCCTTGCTATAAGTAATGGCAATAAAGTCTGATGATCTGATGTTTTTCATCGGCTAGTCGGAGCTTGTTAACTGTAATCCGTTTGGGTATAGTGAGAACAGTAGATTCCTTGTAGAGAAGAAAACTAAGGTGTCTGAGCACAGTGTTCAGATAATGCAGTAAAGTGTTCTTGGAGTAGAGATGTCTGTGCAAAGTGTCTTAATGGTGGTAAAGAATGGAAAAAGGTCGAGCAATTTGCCCTCTCACCAATGACTAGGTCTCCCCGACCTCTTCCGAACAGGTAATACTTTATATTCCAATCGCACACGTTCCTGGATAAGATCTCAACGTTTGGGTGCTGCAGCAACAGCCAGCTCTATACTGGTTCAAGTCACAAAGTAAATATTTGCCAGCACACCATGGATTGACACAAAGTAGCACCCAAATGGATAATTTATTGCAAGATCACAACACAAGGAGAGTGCAATTTTTCAGAGTCAGCCCGGACCACTTTGTTAGGCATGTGATAAACGTAGGGTAACAGTAAAAAGTATTTAACCATCAACCACTCAAAAAAGAGCAAAAAGCAAAGCTCCGCCCACCCCTTGACAGGTATGACGTCATAAAGTCCCGCCAAAATCTTAGCAAGATGAATACATTATCACAGATTTAAGAGAAACATCCCCAATTTAAGAACGTATGAAAAAGGGATTACCAAATAATATATTAACACTGACCTGTGTAATGTCAAGATGAACTTGATAATGTGGATCCTTAGTGACTATTGCTATAGAGCAGTGATGGCGAACCTTGGCACTCCAGATGTTTTGGAACTACATTTACCATGATGCTCAACTACACTGCAGAGTCCATGAGCATCATGGGAAATGTAGTTCCCAAACATCTGGGGTGCCAAGGTTCACCATCACTGCTATAGAGCATCTGTATATAGCGTACGATCTGGATATAGATCAGCGCCAATGTGGGGGATCACTTGCCACATACACCAACAGGCAGGCGACTGGAGTGGTGCTGGAAAGGATGTCCGACAGCGAACAACATAGCTAGGCCCCTCAGGCCACAGGTTGGAAGTAAGACTCTGCATGGTAGGTCGTGACCTCTCTCTCCCTGTTGCACAGGCAAGTCCATCTTGCATCAGGCCCAGGAGGAAGAGACCCTCCACACGGGCTTCTGCAGCTTTTATAGCCACTCCCAGAAATCTTCAGATGACAGGAAAGATCCCTGGGATATGTAGTCCTGGCACACAATCATGCAAAGCAATTATCTGACGGGAGGACTATTCATCCCACAATCTTTTTATTTGGCACACAGATATGATGTCACTGGGTACATTGATCACTAGAGCGACAGATGATACTTTGAAATGCTAGAAGGTACGATGCTTTATGATTGTAGTCCATATTGCTATACTTTTGTGGCCAGCTGTGATTGGTCACAGCCAGTCACATTTGTAAAGAGACAATTTTATTAGCTCTTTACCCTGATTGGGATGGGCTGTACCTGAGGGGCAGGCCTTATCCCTGATCGCTGCGCTGCTTGCCCATGGGGGGGGGCACATGAGCAGTGTGAATGAGGACATCATATGTGTTCGGATAACCCAGTCATGTGGTAAAGAGCCATTTTCATGGACTCTTTACCCTGATCAGGGATGGGCTGTGTCCGAGGGACATGCCTTATCCCCGATTGCTGTGCATACCTGGGGGTGCGCACAAGTGACGTGACCGGGAGAACGTCATATGACATCCGCAAAGAGGGATGAGAGGTTCCAGACGGCGTCAATCTGTAATAGGCCGGGCGGTTAACATCCGATTTTGGAACGAAAACCACATACACTGTTAGAAATTCATTCATTTGAAAAAACATTTTCCATCCTGCTCTTTTGAATTTTTTATTGACAATTAGAAAATGGAATGAGCCATCGTAAAGAGAAAATTTCTAACAAAAGTCTAGTAGCGTATGGCCAGATTAAGTCTCTGGAAAGTGGAGAACGGGGAATGAGCAGCAGCAGATGAGATAGAGGAGAAAGTGAGCAGAATACACAAACCTATCCCCCAACCATCTTGGACTCATCATGACCTTCCAGAGATTTCAAGAAAATCCCAGTGTCCTTCTGAAACTCACAGGTTACTATCTCCCTGAAATGTCCCTCATTGCGAAGTTCAAAAGTTGGGAGGTATGCACAGACTGCAAACACCACTAATTGGATAAGAAAACTATAATAACTGAGACAGGTTTTTTAGCCTGACCCCTCAAAGTCTTCCCAAGAGTTGTAGACCAACAAGCATCTGCCTTCCACCATAGACATGAGATTGGTTCCAAGCATGGCTGAATCAAGCCTTTATCATTTCATGCTTATGGGATGCTTCAGAGCATATCACTCATTGAGCATTATATCCCGTCTCCTAATATTCCGACCGCAATGAATGATACTAGGCCAGGGGTCTCCAGCATGGGATTTAGCTCCACACATCAGCATATAAATTTTGTCAGCTTGCATGTTTAATAAATGAGTTAAACATGGAATGATGGGATTTGGGAGCTGTTCTTTTTCATAGTGTTACATATTAAGTTGTGCGTTCATTTGGGACTGTGAAACAATAGACTTGTATCACTACACTGGGGAGTTAATCACATTTTTCATTGTTTTAACACTGCTGCTGATGAGTGTATTGTGTGTGTATAGAGACAGAAGCTTGGAATAATGTTCTTATGGGGCTTAGACGAGCTGAGCAAATTATTTTACTTCACTGTGAGAGTGTAAACATGGCCAAAGTTATAAACACTATATTTTATACCGCAGAGAAAAAAAATGCATATTAAACCCATCTGTCAAAGTGTGTATATCTCAGTCTGGTTCAGCAGCTGTAATGAAGCAGTGAGCTCTCTCAGATCCTCTTTACAAAGGATCTTATTTAAAATATATATCCCTTCTGCACTGCAGTGTACTGTTTTGAGATAGGCCTGGCATTACTCCATGTTTGCCAGCTCTGATTCTGAGGTGGCTTGAGCATCTGGAGCTACAGCTCTAGGCTTGGCATAGAGTTTTAAGGAACCACTGGCTCTAACTCTAGTTGGTTCTATAAACATCAGCTCCAGTTCTTGGCTTCTCCAAAACCTCCCAGCTGCAGCTTTAAATGGTTCCAGAAACCCTCAATTACAGCTTTAATCCTGGAAACTATTACCATTGAAGGCAAACTGCAGCTCTAGGTGGCTACAGAAACCTCCAGATCCAGCTGTGGAACCTCTCAGTAATTTGTGGGTTCAGAGCTAAAGCTCTAGGTGGCTCCACAATTCCTCAACTCCAACTCAAGGCAGCCCCAGAAACTCTCTGCTACATCTCTAGGTATCTCCAGAAGCTTCCAGCTCTAGGCAGCTCCAGAAACCCTCAACTCCAGCTCTATACAGTTCCAGAAACCTTCAGCCTTAGCTACAGGCACCCACCTCTACAAAGTCCCAGCTCTAGGTAGCTTTAGTAACCCTCTGCTCCAGGTCTAGGCTGCTCCAGAAACCACCTTATCTTAAGGCACCTCTATAAAGTCCCAACTTTAGGAAGATTCATAAATCTTCATCTCCAGCTCCAGGCATCTCGAGAAACCTTCTGCTCCACCTCTAGGCAGCTCCAGAGACCTTCAACTTTATCTCTAAGCACCTCCAATAAGTTCCACCTCTAGAAAGCTTTAAAAATCTGCAGCTCTGGCTCCTGAGTTGCTGTAAAAATTGTTACCCAAACAGCAAATGCACTGAAGCAACACTTCTTCTAAAATTTCCTAAAACATCACAAAAAGTTTACTGTTGCAGTGTAAAGTTGGTGCTGTTGATATAAACAATGAAAAAGAAGTACCAACTACTTTTTGTGCCTGTGTCGATCCACAGACATGGCAAGGCATTTTGGGATAGTGGCTGCATCAAAAGGGGGAGGAGAGTGTCTTGCTCTTGGCCATGTAATTTAGTGGACAGAAATGCTTCACTGTGAGAGAACTACTGTATGTCGTCAGTCACCAGCATGTCATAGAAGGCAAAACTACCTATGGGTTTACTTCTTCTTTGTCTACCTGCAAAGGTAAAGCTTAATGGGCTACTGTACATCACATAGTAGCTCATTATGTGTCACTTACCTGACACAGGAGCCAGCGATGTCACCGCTGTCCCCTGTAGTACGGAGCGTCCATCTTCTTCTGGGTATCGCTGCTCCGGCCACTCACAGCGCCGGAGCAGCGATGACGTCACTCCCGCACATGCGCACGGGAGCCGCCACTAACGGCATATCGCCGTTAGCGGCATGCTGTTAACGGCGTTAGTGCGCCTGCGCGCCACTGTCTACGGTGCATGCACCGTAGACAGCTGTGGCTGTCTTTTAGTAAATATCTCCTAAACCGTGAAGGTTTAGGAGATATTTCTTGGACCTACAGGTAAGCCTTAATCTAGGCTATACATGTAGGTCAAAGTGGTTTGTAAGGGTTTTACAACCACTTTAAGACTAGTCATGAGATGACATTTGGATGTTACGATCAGCATAAACAGTAGAAAGTCCACCTCAAGTGCAGCAGTAAGCAGTTGTAGCATTTAATCTACTGAGTACTGGAACTATACTGCCAGAGGCATTTATGGTGGCAATGCTAGCCGTAGACCCACTGGGCATGTAATGCCCCAAAAGAAAAGGAGGATGAGGTGTGTAAGAAGGGGAACAAAGGGGACTTGCAGAATAATTATTACAGAAGGGGCAGTCCTTTGGGATGTTCTTCTGTTGGCTATCATTGGAGCCCTTTGAGAGCACTGGTACACATAACAGCCCCAGTTAACCTGCATGCAGTATAGGGAAAGTATAAGTACAGTATAGTCTCAGCACAGGTGCAAGGTAGATGTGGTAAAGGTTCAGTATAATGTGGTATAGGGTTGGAGTAAGTGTGGTATAGAGTGCAGTATGGGTGCATTATGGATTGGGTGAACCTAGTGTCTTGCTCTGCCCAGCCCTCTCAACAGTCCCCAGGATGCTGCCGTGCCCTCTCCCTGTAGATGTGTGGCCCATTCAGTCTCTCCCTGAAGGCCTCCTATGATCAGCGTTGGGAAGCAGAGGGTAAGTGGAATCTCCAATCTCTATGCAGCAGTGCTGCAGGTGGTGGTGATGCTCTGTCCTCATGTGTCCTCACTCCTAATCGAAACTCCACTGGCATAGACTTTCTGGCAGGTGAATATCCAGAGGTTTTTTCACTCTAACTCTCTTGGCACCAAGAGGAAGAACTTTTCTAGGCAGTTTAATAAACATCATCTCTCTCTACTCCTACTGCACAGTCGAATGCATATTGAGATCTATAGCATAACGAGTCAATTTGCCCATTTATATGGCTGAAATCTCAACTTAACGCCCAGGATTTTCAGTGCTCTGCATAGAAGTCTGTGGGCTTGCTTGGCTTTAGTAGACCCCCTACTGGTCAGAGGAGAATGGTGGAGTATAACACCAGTATTTCAGTAGAAACAGAAGAATAAAAGGCAATGGGGGTTATTTACCAAAGGAAAGTGCACTGAAGTAAAGTCGCTGTAGATCCAGGGGGACATGAAAGGAAAATAAAAAACAGCATTTTATCTTGCACATGATTGGATGATAAAATCAGCAGAGCTTCCACTCATTTCAGATCTACCCCTTAGATTTAGAGCGACTGCACTTCCAAGTGCACTTGCAGTGCAAAGTGGATTTGCCTTTTGTAAATGACCCCCAATGTCTCCTTCTCCATATTGCTATAGACCAGTACCTGGCTATTTTTTTTTCTGCTGTTGGAAACAGTTCAACTGTATTTGAATTAATGGGTTTAGATGGCTCCAGAGCTCAACTGTATTCAGATTACCACTCCTGAAACTCCATTCCAAAATTAGATCCAACTTTTTAACCTAAAAAACTTTTTTTCTCTAGCTAAGAAAGTAACCTTCCAAATACCTAGATGCAACTAACATCCCTGAGAAACATAATAGTGTAGTCAATGTCCATAAAACTATAATGGAGATGTTCACGGAAGACCAGTGGTGGAAATCTTCCTAATAGGGCACAGGTAGGGTTGCCACTTCATCCCTTCTAACCCATACACATATGAATTGCAGAGGTTCTGAGGCGAATTTAATGCAGATAAGGATCAAAGTGAGTTTAATTACCACCTTAATCAGCCACATAACCTATGTAATTAATATGTGTTCAGTTTAAGAGATGAGGTGGCAGCCCTAGGCACAGGTATCAAAAAACCTTCATCTGAAATTGAAAAAATGTTCTGTCTTTAGATATGCTTTAAACTCCAATTTTAGACTCTGTTGCCAAACACATCTGTAGCGCCCTGCTCCTGATGGGCAGACGCTATTATTTCTTCAAATTTAGGTGTCTGAAGCGGTAGTTTGGTTCAGACTAATTCTCTCTAAATGTTCTGGTTTTTGTGCCAGTTCAGCTGGGTTGCACTGGTTCCCACTTGACCATAGGTGTCGCTGTGATCACCGGTAAGTGTTGAAATGCAGCAGGCTGGATGCATTGAATGCCGCCTCTTGCTCGGAAATGGCTCAGTGGGAGTGGTTCCCCTGCTGTGCATTCTGGGAGAGGGTATTTAAGGTACCGACACCATTTTTTGAGGTTATTTTCCGGGGTCCGCTATCCCGACCTCATGGCCCTCCTGGCCTGGGGTCGGTGTCGCATGATTCTGCGCCTCGGGGCCGGCTGGCCCAAGGCTCTGCAACTGAGAGTGTAGGCCCAGAAATATCTTGGGGCCTACTGATCCAGGGGTGGTCCTGTGCTGTCTCACCTGCAGGGAGAAGCCAAGAAAACTGGAGGATCCAGGGGAGGGCTTTTCCGATGAGGACCGAGCTCAAGGCTGGTGTCTCTGGAGGAGCCTGGGAACTCAGTTGGAGGGTGCAACCCGGATCAATACCCATACAGTATCGCTGGGTCGGGTTCTTCTAAAACTCTCAAGATTTCTAAGTTAAATTGACAAGTCTGTGGCAGAGACTTTGTTGAGCATCTCATCGGCTGCTAGGTCAAGTGAGAGGGGCCTATCTGGTGATTGCTGGATCCAGTCTCTGGAGCTATTTGTCCTCTGGATCTGACTAATACCTCCAACCCGCAATTACTTGGTGCCTGAACTCCCCTTTATCCTCTAACCCTCTATTGAAGGACTTTTTTGTGTTATTCCTGAATAAAAAAGGACGAAGTATCGGATTCATCATCATTTGGGCTACTTTCCAATGGGACCCCTAAGACAGAGAGGCGAGCAGGTGAGGTAACGGTAAGCCCAAACAAAACTAGCAGCTCCTTCAGGGGTTAGTGCTACACATAATTTCGACAACAATCTTCTCATAAGATTATACGTGCATTACAGTGTTTTAGGCGTATTATTTACCTGTAAAAACCTCCTTTGTATAGACAAAAGCCCTGAAACTGCTGCTTGGTGTTGCCATCTTGGATGGCATCTTGTGATGTCAGAAGCCCCAACAGACTCCTAGCTCTCACTTAA
This sequence comes from Lithobates pipiens, assembly GCF_037356315.1. Classification (NCBI taxonomy): domain Eukaryota; kingdom Metazoa; phylum Chordata; class Amphibia; order Anura; family Ranidae; genus Lithobates; species Lithobates pipiens. The sequence continues at coordinate 572,305,205 of NW_027507758.1, read as the reverse complement.
GTGACCATCTATAATATTTTCCTTCGTTCCTCTCCTGGCAGCTACATAAAAGGTTATGTAAGTGTCTGAGAGGAGGGGTGGAAGAGTTGGACCAGCATAGACAGTAATTAGACCAGCCTTTCTCAACCTTTTCAACACAGATGAACCCTTGAAATAGTTCTCCAGTCTTGGGGAACCCCTGCTAAAAATTTGAAATCGACAACTCATGATACATTAATGTGATGGTCAGTGGGAAGTATGGTCCTTACACTTGTGGTCATTGGGAAGTATGGTCCTTACACTTGTTGTCATTGGGAAGTATGGTACTTACACTTGTGGTCATTGGGAAGTATGGTCCTTACACTTGTGGTCATTGGGAAGTATGGTCCTTACACTTGTGGTCATTGGGAAGAATGGTCCTTACGCTTGTGATCATTGGAAAGAATTACCTCCTTACGGATAGCTAAAAAGATCATTGGTGTCAGTGGGAACTTATCATAGAGGCAGAAATGGCCCAATGCTGATGGAACCCCTAGCAACCTCTGGAGGAACCCTAGGGATCCACGGAACCCTGGTTGAGAATCACTGAATTAGACACTCCCTCAAAAGGAAAGGACTATTATGAGCAAAGATCAGCGAATGGACTCTTCTTGGAGTCTCAATTATCTACCATTTTCAGAGGCACTTTGAAAGTCAATTAAAAAAAAAAACATTTACGGAATGGAAAACCGTTGGTTAAAAAATCTGGTGACAAGGTAATAATTAAATTTGACCAAACTTTGCCCATGTTATAAATATATTTTGTTGATGTTCATAGCCACCAATTGGCCTTCAAAGCTGAAGTTGGCCTTTAAACCTCGAACTTATGGTCTTTCATATCACAATCCAATACTGAACTAACATTTAATGAACCAGTTATTGTACATGCAAGCCCACTTTTTCTTTAGGTATTATTTAAACCAGCTTTTTCCCTCCTTCCTCTATTTGTTCATTCATTCTTGTTGACACCCAGTGTAAAGCACAATGTTGCACGCTGATAACGCCGTCTGCTTTTGTGTTCCCTGAATTCTAATAATTCAGCTTTTATAAATGTGACAGGTAACACAGATTGTAATTATCCCGGCTGAGTAAGGGAACAGCGACAGAAACAAAGCGCTGTGTTAGTTACTGAGATCCGAGTCTTTGCATAGGACTAATAAGCAAATAGAGGGAATTGGAATATATAGGAATATTGACATTTTGTGATCTATTGTTCTTATTAGTATTTGTTCTGTAAAGGGCTTATCGGATTTAGCTGCTTGTACATGTGTAAAGTGTAAGTTACTTCCTCTGCCTCTGTGGGAAATACGTTGCATTGAATAAGCACCAGCAGGTTATTTTAGAGTAATTAAATCTTTTGGCATCATTTTGTAGAATGCACAGTTCAAATTCATTGATTCAATTGAGTTACACAATAGGAAATAAAACAAAAAAAGACAAAGCTGCTGGACTGTTTCTTGTCTCCAGAGTACTGTGTAGGGGTAGCGCTACAGTGCCTTGAAAAAGTATTCATACCCCTTGACATTTTCCACATTTTGTCATGCTGCAACCAAAAACGTAAATGTATTTTATTGGGATTTTAAGTGAAAGATCAACACAAAGCGGCACATAATTGTGAAGTGGAAGGAAAATGATAAATGGTTCATTTTTTTTTTACAAATATCTGGAAAGTGTGGCATTTATTTGTATTCAGCCCCCTTTACACTGATACCCCTAACTAAAATCTAGTGGAACCAATTGCCTTCAGAAGTCACCTAATTAGTAAATAGAATCCACCTGTGTGTAATTTAATCTCAGTAAAAATGCAGCTGTTCTGTGAAGCCCTCAGAGGTTTGTTAGAGAACTTTAGTGAACAAACATCATCATTAAGGCCAAGGAACACACCAGACAGGTCAGTGATAAAGTTGTGGAGAAGTTTAAAGCAGGATTAGGTTCTAAAAACAATATCCCAAGCTTTGAGCATCTCGTGGAGCACTGTTCAATCCATCATCTGACAATGGAAAGAGTATGGCACAACTGAAACCTACCAAGACATGGCCATTCATCAGAACTGACAGGCCGGGCAAGGAGAGCATCAGAGAAGCAGCCAAGAGGCCCATGGTAACTCTGGAGGAGCTGCAGAGATCCACAGCTCAGGTGGCAGAATCTGTCCACAGGACAACTATTAGTCGTGCTCTCCACAAATCTGGCCTTTATGGAAGAGTGGCAAGAAGAAAGCCATTGTTGAAAGAAAGCCATAAGAAGTCCCATTTTCAGTTTGCGAGAAGCCAAGTGGAGGACACAGCAAATATGTGGAAGAAGGTGCTCTGGTCAGATGAGACCAAAATTGAACTTTTTGGCCTAAAAGCAAAATGCTATGTGTGGCAGAAAACTAACACTGCACATCACCCTGAACACACCATCCCCACCGTGAAGCATGGTGGTGGCAGCATCATATTGCAGGGATGCTTTTCTTCAGCAGGGACAGGGAAGCGGGTCAGAGTTGATGGGAAGACGGAAGGAGCCAAATGCAAGGCAATCTTAGAAGAAAACCTGTTAATCTGCAAAAGCATTAAGACTGGGGTGAAAGATAACCTTCCAGCAACGACCCTAAACATACAGCCAGAGCTGCAATGGAATGGTTTAGGTCGTCAAAGCATATTCATGTGTTAAAATGGCCCAGTCAAATTCCAGCCCTAAATCCAATTGAGAATCTGTGGAAAGACTTGGAAATTGCTGTTCAGACACTCTCCATCCAATCTCACAGAGCTTGAGCTGTTTTGCGAAGAAGAATGGGCTAAAATATCACTCTCTAGATGTGCAAAGCTGGTAGAGACATACCCATAAAGACTTAAGTAATTGCAGCGAAAGGTGGTTCTACAAAGTATTGACTCGGGGGGGGGTGAATACAAATACGCATCACACTTTTCAGATATTTATTTGTAAAAAATTGTGAAAGCCATTTATAATTTTTCTTCCACTTCACAATGATGTGCCACTTTGTGTTGGTCTATCACATAAAATCCCAATAAAATCTATTTACATTTTCGGGTTGTAACATAACAAAATGTAAAAAATTTCAAGGGGTATGAATACTTTTTCAAGGCACTGTAATGTACAAAAAGTAAAAAAATATATATATATATAATTGACCAAAAGGCCACCCAAGATCACTTGATTGCCCTATCTTCAAACCATAGCACCTCCCCCTTCCCCTCTGCACCCCCTCGCCCTTTCCACTACTGATACTTATATTTAGCATACCCCCAGCCTTCCCTTTTGCCTGCCAGAGGCAGGTGAAGTGCCTGGTAATTTGGGATTGGCATGTGCCTCCCACCTCTTCCCATGATGTACCCCTGGATGCCTGAGCAGCCAAATGCCATGCCCAACCGCTGTCATATGAGGACAAGTAGAATTTCCGTCTTTCTTGTAAAAAAAAAAAAAAAACGCCCACCAAAAAATTTATCTTGGCTTCAGTGGGCTAATGGAGCAGCAAGGGGCCACAAGGAGCATACGTATAAGCATTTGGGGCCATTAAATGGACCTTTTACTTTGTGTAAAGACGGCTAACAAATGCCAGGGTCCTGTCTGTTCCCAACACCCATCTGATGTATTCCCCAAACCCTCTGTCTGTTGGGTAATATTTCGGGCCGACTACTAAAATGTATGTTATATAGCAAGTTCAAAATTATAAACTAGGTTTTTTTTTCCAGGGAATGTTTTTTTTCTTTGTAACATCCTTTGCTTTCATTGTACTTTGCTCATAGCTGTTCTGTCATCATACAGTTCTATACTTTAGCCAGGTTATAAAGTCTAATAGAAACCCAACCCACTGAACTCTGTGTCTTCATACAACAAAGGCTGGTATTCATGGCATTGAATGATCTGCCTTATAAGAACAATGCTTCGTCAGGCTTATCTCCCTCTAATCCATCGAGAAGAAACATTTTTAAGGATGTCATATATGGACAAACTGAGGCCAGAAAACCTGTCAATTAACCCCTCGCCTTCTGGGCACTCTTACCCCCTTCCTGCCCAGGCCAATTTTCAGCTTTCAGCGCTGTCGCAATTCGAATAACAATTGAGTGGTAATGCAACACTGTAACCAATTGAAATTTTTTGCATTTTTTTTTAACACTAGAGCTTTCTTTTGGTAGTATTTAATCACCATTTATTTTGCTAAACAAACAAGAAAAGACAGAAAATTTTGAAAAAAATAAAGTTTTCATAGTTTGTTATAAAATTTTGCAAACAGATCATATTTCTCCTTTGCTGATGAGGCTGCACTGATGGGCATTGGTAGGCTGCACTGATGGGCACTGATAGGTGGCACTGATGAGACGACACTGGTGGACACTAATAAGGAGGCACTGATTAGGCTGTACTGATGGCATTGAGGGGCACTGATAGGTGGCACTGATAGGTGGCACTGATAGATGGCACTGATGGGACAGCACTTGTGGGCACTAAGGAGGCATTGATTAGGCTGCACTGATAGGCGGTACTGATGGGCACTGATAGGAAGCACAGATGGGCACTTATAGGCACTGGTAGGGAGCACTCATGGACACTAATAGGTGGCACTGATTGGCACTGATTGGCATTGATAGGCAGCACTGATATGCGACACCGACGGGGAGGCACTGATGGACACTGGCAGCACTGGATACTGATAGGCAGCACTGATAGGTGGCACAGATAGGCACTGATAGTCATTGGTGCGTGACACTGATTGGCGCTAATATGCAGCACTGATATTTGACACTGATTGGCAACACTGATGGGCACTGATAGGTGGCTCTAATGAGCACTGATTGACAGCACTGGTGGGCACTGATTGGGGGCAGTGGTGGGACTGCACTGAAAATCAAGACACTAATAATCAGTTCTCTGATTATCAGTGCCGATGTCCCTTTAACACAAGTCGGTTATCAACTCTCTTCAGCATGAGGAAAGGAAAGCCGATAACTGGCTTGTGTTAACATTGTGATCAGCTGCCATTGGACACAGCTGATCATGTGGTAAATGGCCTCTGTGATTGGCCCTTTACCCCGATCTGTGATCAGCTAAGTACGAAGAACTCTGCAATCAGAGTGCGCCACCCGCATGCCGCAGAGGGTGCACGGGCAGCGCGATCATGGGAGAACATCCATAGACGCCCTCCCAGAAAACTAAGCCCACACTATAGCCATCTTTTGCAATAGCTGCCCTACTGCTCATGCCCTAGCCTAACCTCTGACCATACAAGCATCACCTATTACCACTTGCTGACCGGGCCTTTGCTAGAACTTTTTGTTTACAAGTTTAAATTTGTATTTTTTTGCTCGGAAATTACTTAAAGCCCTCAAATATTATAGATTTTTTTATTTTATTTTTTTAGCAGAGGCCCTAGAGAATAAATTGTCGATTGTTGCAATATTTTATGTCACACTGTGTTTGCGCAGCGGTCTTTCAAATGCAATTTTTTGGGAAAAAAACACTTTAATAAATAAGAAAAAAAATAAAAACGACAAACTATGGTACTTAAAAATCTCCATAGGCGACGCTTTAAACCTTTTTACAGGTTACCTGTTTAGAGTTACAGAGCAGGGCTTGCACTAGAATTATTGCTCTTGCTCTAAAGATCAGGGCATTTACTTTTATGTGGGCGCAACCTCCTTATGCATTCGAGGGATGGGGCGCGTTAAATTTATTTTTTTCTTATTTTTTTTTATTTTTATTTTTACACTGTCCCTTTTATTTTATCTATTTTTTATTTCCTATTACAAGGACGGTAAACATCCCTTCTAATAGAAATAAGAATGGCAGGTCCTCCTTATTGAGAGATCTGGGGTTAAAAAGACCCCAGATCTCTCATTTACCTTTAAAAGCAAAATATTTTTTTTTTTAACATTTTGACTTTGAATCAATTATTTGAATCAAATAATAATTTGTTTATGGCCGAAAACTGGAAATGACATCGCTCCGTTCCTCCAAGGGCATAGAGATGAGTGGGGAGCCATCTTGCCCTAATTCAACTTGCTGTCCAGCAAACGGCTGCATCAGATTACTTCCGGGCTTTACCAATGTCTCCAGTAAGCCCGGAAACATTAGGGAAGTGGCTGGACGGACGGACGGGGGGGGGGGTGGGGACCTTTCCGGTTGCCTCTAAAAGTGATCCCGCAGTGAATACGCCCGCTGGACTACTTTTAGCCAATGCAGAATCATCCATAGTAAGTATCACCAGTATTTAACGTTAAAGTAATTATGTATTTTTACTATGGGCCAGTTGGCAAGAGGATTCATCTCTCAGAGAAGCTTCAATAGCCCACATGTTCTCAGGGTAGCTGCCCAAATCATCACCCTGGTTAGGATTATCACCAAAACAGAGAGCATAATGACCTCATACTCATTTATTTATTAGAGGGGGTGGTAACTGGGGGCCTCCTTTTCATTAAAGGCGGCTTACAGTTTCTGTCAAGTCCCCCATTTGCAGACTCCCACAACCACCAGGCAAGGCTTATTGGGAAGAGGCCCTTATCCTCATCAACAAGGCACGCCTGTATGTTGTGGGCATGTGGTCACCCTCTTCCTGACCAGCCAGGCTGCTTGTTCAGATTAAGGGTCTGGTATGGATTTTCTGGAGGACCACACTTTACTTTTTTATTTTATTTTTGCATGGTGCCCCCCTTAAAACCCGTACAAGCTCAAAGGTTTTGTATGGATTTCCTGGGGGGACCTTATACACTTCTTTTTTTTTTTTGCCTGGGGCACACCCTTAAAATCCATAGCAGACTCAAAGCATCTGGCATGCATTTTGGGGTAGACTCTACACAATTTTTCTTTCATTCTTGCTGTAGGATGTGTTATAGCAAAAATTATGTTTACAAATGAAAAAATGGCACAGTTTAAATTGGCAGCAAATTACATTCATTGCTAGTTTCAAACCACTGCGGATGTGTATGTTGAGTTAATGACCCCCCGAAATCAGTTTGCAAAATGCAGTGCAATTTACAGAATCGAATCGCTTGGGTGTGAACACCCATGCGATCCTGTTGTACTGCGGACAAAAAAAAGGGCCCTGTACATTTTTGATGCGAATACAATGCGATTTGAGACATACAGAATAATGGCTCAAATCTCACGGCTGAAAAATCGCATATGATTTGACAGGAATACAATGTGATTGCATGTGGTTCCCGCACAGCATAGTGTGAATTGCCACTAAATGTCAGAGCTGATGAAGCACTTCCTATACATCAGAGTTGCACCCCTTTATAGGCAGGGTTAGGATATCCGAGGCATGTTATTAACCACTTGCCTACCAGGTACTTACACCCCCTTCCTGCCCAAGCCATTTTCAGCTTTCAGCACAGTCATACTTTGAATGACAATTGCGCAGTCATGCTACACTCTACTCAAATAACATTTTTATTGTTTTCTTCACGCAAATAGAGCTTTCTTTTGGTGGTATTTAATCACAGCTGGGTTTTTTATTTTTTACAAAAAAAAACACCAAAAATTTTGAAACAAATGTTTTTTTCACCTTCACTGATGTGCGCTGATGAGGCGGCACTGATAGGCTGAACTGGTGGGCATTGATGAGGTGGCACTTATGGGCACTGATGAGGTGGCACTGATGAGGAGGCACTAATATGCCACACTTATGGGCACTGATAGGTGGCACCGATATGTGGCACTGATGAGCACTGATGCGCACTGTTGGGTGTTACTGATGGGCACTAATAGGCGCACTGGTGGGCAACACTGGGCACTGATAGGCGGTACAGATGGGCACTGATAGGTGACACTGGTGGGCACTGATGGGCGACACTGGTGGGCACTGATGGGCGACACTGGTGGGCACTGATGGGCGGCACTGATGGGCAACACTGAGCATCGCTAATGGGCACTGATTGGTGGCACTTGTGGGCAGCAGTGGGCACTGATTGCTGCCACTGGTGGGCACTATATGCTGGCAATGGTGGGCCCTGTTTGTGACACTATATGTATTTATTTATAGTAATCAGGGCACTGATGATAATTATTTGCATTGGTACATGTTCCTCAGGACAGTGCTCACCCCTTTCCCCGATGCCATTTTTGGACACCCCTTGCCTATTGGCCCAGAAAATGAGAATTTTTAATTTGACTGATTTGGCTCCCATTAATTTCAGTGGGGTTCAGCTTCCAAACTTCTTTGAAGTTTTCCAAACCCTGCTTGAACCCAGGGCAGTTAAGCTCATTACTACTGTTTTGATATTCAGGCAGCTGTGGATGGCATGGCTACCTAAATACAATAGCCGATAGTGGATATTCCTCTATCCACACTGTATAGCGTATATATAGTGATTTTCTCTCATTCAGTCTACATCTGAGGCTCAGTTCACACTGGTGCAATGCGGGAAACCCTGTGCTTCCTGTTCGGGTTCCGGCATCACACCTGAATCTCAGGAGGTTCACACTGACATCTGCAAACCGCTGCAGGTGTCAATGTAAAGTCAATGACATCCCTAATTCGGTTTGCAGATCACGGCGAGAACTGTGAAATGGTACAAGAATCGGATCACATGGGTGTGTACACCCATGCAATCCGATTCCAGTGCAGACTAAAAAAAGGGTCCTGCACCATATTGGTGCGAATGAGATGTGATTTTAGCCATATAGTTTGTATCGCTGAATTCACATCCTACAGACATCGCATGTAATGTGCACAGCAATATGGTGCGAATTGCATGCGATGTCTGGCATTGCCCTAGTTTTAATGCAGCCTTATGCTGTGTACACACGGTCGAACTTTCCAGCAGAAAAAGTCAGACGGAATAATTTCATTGGATATTCCGATCGTGTGTGGGCTTCAGCCGACTTTTTTTTTTTTTTCGAAATTTCTGACGGACCTAGAAATAGAACATGTTAGAAATTCCGTCGGAAAGATTTAAATCGGGGAAAACTGTTTCTGTATGCTGTTCCGACAGACCAAAAATGATGCAAGGGCAGCTATTGGCTACTGGCTATTGAACTTCCTTTTTCTAGTCCCGTCATATGTGCTGTACGTCACAGCGTTCTAAACGATCGGACTTTGGTGTGATCGTGTGTAGTAAGTCAGTTTCAGCGGAACTGTCGGAACTTCATCAGAAAAACCATCAGAGTTTATTCTGATGGAAAAAACAGTCGTGTGTACGCAGCATAAGACCCCGTTCACACTGGGGTGCTTTGCAGTTGCTGCAGCACTAAAAATAGAGCTTGCAAAGCGCCCTGAAAGAGCTGCTCCTGTCTCTCCAATGTGAAAGCCCCAAGGGCTTTCACACTGGAGCGGTGCGTTGGCAGGACACTAAAAAAAAGTCCTGCTAGCAGCAACTTTGGAGCGGTGAAGGAGCGGTGTGTAGACCGCTCCTCCACTGCTCCTGCCAATTGAAATCAATGGGCAGCACAGCTATATCACCGGCAAAGCGCTGCTGCAGCAGCACTTTTCAGGTGGTTTTAACCTTTTCTCGCCCTCTTGCAGGGGATAAAAGCGCCCCCACTAGTGGCCGAATAGCGCAGCAAAATTGGCGGTAAAGCGCCGCAAAAAATAGCGCCGCTTTACCGCCAACGCACCTCCCGCCCCAGTATGAAAGGGGCTTCAATGAGAGAAAATCTAGTCATGTATGGCAAGTTGTAGTTTAGCAAGTGGTTTCATAGCCCTGACATCTGCACACCGGGCGTTCTAAGCAGATGTAATCTGCAATCAGCATCTGCTGGAGGAGAAGGTCTGGCAGCCTGAAAGGAGCCGCTGATAAGAACTTGCCTATACAGCTGAAAGACCCCTTTCAAATAGGGGTGGTTTTCAGGTTTATGAGTGGAAATAGCCTCTGCTAAGCGCCTGAAACCCCCTTCTCATTCATTCAAGTGTGTCTTTTCACCGGGGGGGGGGGGGGGGGGGGGGGGTGCGCTTGCAGGACGTTATGAAAAGTCCTGCAAGCAGAATCTTTGGGGTGGATTGGGAGCGCTGTATTTAGAGAAAAGGAAAGGGAGGTGTACTGTGGTCCAAAACAGACGCACTGCTGGTCTTCCATAGATAAAGTACAGTGTGGGTGAGTGCTGTCATCTGAGGACAGAAATTGTGTTACTGGCAGGGCCATCAGGTAGAAATATAGGGAAAAAATTAAAATATCGGCTTCCCGACCGCCCCACACAGATGTACTGCGGCAGGACACGTACGGGCAGATTACTGTACCTGGACGTTGCCCTTTAAGGCTGGATTCATACCTATGCATTTTTTGTGCTTTTTGCATTTTGCAGATTTGCACTACAGAACGTGTTCCATAGGAAACCATGTTAAATGGACTCTAGAGCAAATCTGCAAAATGCAAAAAAGCACTAAAAATGCATAGGTGTGAATCCAGCCTAAGAGGCGGCTTCCGGGCTTGCGCGCACGCGCCAGGAGCTCCAAGACAGTGATCGTGGGTCCCACGAGTATACCCACGATCGTCTCACGGTGAGGAAGAACAGGGAGATGCTTGTTTACATTAGCTTTATTGTTCTGCCTAATGACACTGTCACTGATCAGCGCTCCCTGTAATCGGGAGCACTGATCAGTGTCACACACAGCCCCCCCCACAGTTAGAATCACTCCCTAGGACACACTTAACCCCTACAGCACCACCTAGTAATTAACTCCTTCACTGCTAGTCACATTTTTACAGTAATCAATGCAATTTTTTAGCATTGATCGCGTTATTAGGCCACTTTCGCACTGAGGCACTTCTAAACTGCCAGTAAAAACACTGAGCGCTTTTGAAGAGCTTTTTAGGTGCTTTTGAAGAGCTTTCCATTCATTTCAATGGAGAGGGGAGTTTTTCACAGCCCTGCCAGCACACTGCCCCAGTGTGAAAGCGTTCATTGATTTCAATGGAAATACGTTTTTGTGAGCGTGAAAGCGCCTGAAAAGCGCCTCAGTGTGAAAGTGGTCTTAATGCCAATGGTCCCAAAAAAGTGTCAAAATTGTCCGATGTGTCCGCCATAATATCACAGTCACGATAAAAATCGCTGATCGCCACCATTACTAGTAAAAAAAAAATTATCAATAAAAATGCCATAAAACTATCACCTATTTTGTAGACGCTATAACGTTTGCGCAAACCAATCAATAAACGCTTTTTATGATTTTTTTTTTTTTTTTTACCAAAAAATATGTAGAAGAATAAGTATCGGCCTCAACTGAGGCAATATATAAATATATTTTTGGGGGATATTTATTATAGCAAAATGTAAAAAATAATGCAGTGTTTTTTTTCAAACTTTTGTTCTTTTTTTGTTTATAGCAAAAAAAAAAAAAAAAACGCAGGGGTGATCAAATACCACCAAAAGAAAGCTCTATTTGTGGGAAAAAGGGACGTCAATTTTGTTTGGGAGCCACGTCGCACGACCGCACAATTTTCAGTTAAAGTGATGCAATGCCGAATCACAAAAAGTGCTCTGGTCTTTGGCCTGCAAAATGGTCCGGGGCTTAAGTGGTTAAAGAAAAACTCCATTACTAATTTATTTAATATTTATATATATTAAAGTCAGACTCATCAGAAGGACACATAGAAAACAAATGTTGCAGCATGTCAACACAAGAACCAACACATTGCAGCATGCAGCAGCTCATTGTAATGCACTATTGTGCATAGTTGAGAGTACTCAAATACGCATCCTCTCGGCGGGTGGGCCTTGATGATGAGAGATTGGCTGACAGCTGATCACGTGGTAAGGGGTCAGGATCATACACTCGCTGATCACAGCACTCGCCTCACACTCCGTGCAGGGGGCGCGCAGGCCACACAAGCACGGGAGGACATCCATGGATGCCCTCCCGGCAAAGTAGGTAACCTTATAAAAATGTAGCGCTGCCCTAATATAGAGTAGGCTGTTAAGTAAATTTAGTTTAGCCCCTCTGTAATCAGTGGGGCAGGGGTTGATTTCATAGGTTTGCTCAGTGTTTCACAGGCTACTGTTCTATTACTTCCCTCTGTCTTCTAGAGGTTTCTAGAAGTATAGTGGTAGGGAGAGGAGAAGAAGCAGCCTGAATATTTATGGATCTCTAGCCAATCCATGGGGAAGTGTGCCCAGAAGGTGGGAAGAGAGACCATAAATAGTCTGAGGACTGGGCAGCAGAGTGCAGTGTCCCTGGGTCCAGTTCTGGAGGAGGAGACACCTGTGCAGGAGCTCTGCCTCCTGGTGCAGGATCCTTGAGAGAACTTTGAGGAAGACACAGAGGTCCCAGATAGGTTTTACTAGGCTGGCATATTCGTTGATCTGTGGTCAGGAGGAAACTTACTGAAGAGAGATAGGAGGAAGTGGGTGGAGAAGAGTTCAACTGTCCTCTGGTGGCGATTCCACATCTCGCTCACTGGAAAGAGCCTGGAGGATATCAGCAGGAGGATATCAGCAGGAGGCAACCGATGAAAGTGAGTAGATGCCCTCAATGCTGAAGGAAGTGACTGTGTGTAGCTTTTGACTCTTTAAGGGGGGGATAGGTCACCAGCAGCATTAGGAATCCTGTGGGACACTCAATTTGTGAAGTGCAGCCAGCAGTTTGGGAAGTGCAGCCAGAAGTTGAGGAATCCTTAGATTGCTCAGTTTGCAGTTTATTGGGGCATCCTATGCCCCCCCACCCCTATCCAAGCTCATCCCAATAAAAACGCAATAAAGAACCCCTAGACTGTTTTCTGATCCAGTGAAAGAATGAAGAAAATGTTGTATGCCTGGTTGTGTGTGCTCGGAATGGGGAAATGGGACCAAATTCACCAGCGGCTCCTTAGGGGGTGCGCTATAAAAATAAATCAAGTGAAGTAAAACGAACCCAATCCTATTATAGCTGCAACTATTATGTTACATTGTATATACTGTAGTATGTTTGTATTTTCTATAATATTTTCTGAAATGTAACATCACCAGTACTCTTTTAGATGTGTGCCGGACCATAAATATTGTCCACTGCAGTGACTGACTGCTATTTGGCAACTCCAAACTACCTGTTAGTTTAATTTATTAGCTGATGGATTATGTGCAACAGGTAGAGATGAATGACTAATGATAATTGCACTCCACCGGCCAATGGCGATTGATTTGATCTCCCATGGTCTGACCTACAGGTAATTAATATTGTCAGTTTTTCTCTTAATACCAAAAAGATGTGTGGTCCCCCTTGAAGCTACCGAGTCGACCCATCAACCATAATGTCTACCACCCCGCTGTGCTAGAGATTTGCAGATGTCTAAACCCACCACACATATATATATATATATATATATATATATATATATATATATATATATATATATATATATATATATATATATATATATATATATATATATATATATATATATATATATATATATATATATATAAACATAAATGTATTTTATTGGGATTTTATATGATGGACCAACACAAAGTGGCACATAATTGTGAAGTGGAAGAAAAATTATAAAATAGTTTTCAAATTTTTTTACAAATATGTGAAAAGTTTGGCGTGCGTTTCCATTCAGTTTTTATAACCTAACCCTGCTTTAAACTTTTCTACAACTTTATTCCTGACCTGTCTGGTGTGTTCCTTGGCCTTCATGATGCTGTTTGCTCACTAAGGTTTTCTAACAAACCTTTGAGGGCTTCACAGAACAGCTCTATTTATACTGAGAATAAATTACACATAGGTGGACTCTCTTTACTAAGTAGGTGATTTCTATAGACAATTGGTTCCACTAGATTTTAGTTAGGGGTATCAGAGTAAAGGTGGCTGAATACAAATGCACGCCACACTTTTCAGATATTTATTTGTAAAAAATGTAATGTTAAACCATTTATCATTTTCCTTCCACTTCACAATTATGTGCCACTTTGTGTTGGTCTATCACATAAAATCCCAATAAAATACATTTACGTTTTTGGTTGTGTAGCGCCGGCTCCTAAAGAGCATGCGTTGTGTTTTTTTTTTCTATTTAAAATTCCTAAAACCACAGTTGGGTTTTAGGGTCAATTATACCAAATTATGGTTTCAGTACCAGTCTAGCTGGATTGCACTGTGTTCTGCTTGGCCACAGGTGGCACTGTCATCACCGGCAAGTGTGAGAACGCAGTTTTAGCTGGGCGCATTGAGTGCTATTCTCGGAACCAGCCCAATGGGAGTGTCCTCTTGCTGTGCATTCTGGGAGAGGGTACTTAAGGTACTGACATCACGTGCTTCTGGGCTCTGGTTCAGAAGATCTTTCTGTCCTGGTCCTCCTGACTGGCTCCCATGGCCCTCACTGCCTGGGGTGCGGATCCATCCAATTCCAAGTCTCGGGGCTGGCTAGCCTGAGGCAAAGTAACTGGAAGGAGGATTCAAAGGTGGTCCGGTGCCGTCTCATCTGTGAAGAGGCCCAGCAACTGGAGAAGCAACCAGGAGAGGACTCTATGGGAGAAGGCCACGCTGAAGGCTGGCTTCTCAGAAAGAGCCTGGAGGCTCAGTTGAAAGACGCCAAGCGAATCTACACTCATACGGTATCGCCGGACCGTCTGCGCGATACTGGTACCGTATGATGACTCTCTAAATTTATCTACATCCTTCAGTTACATCCAAGTCTGTGGCAGAGACTTTGTTCAAGTGTTCTATATGCAAGTCTGTGGCAGAGGCTTCGCTTTATTCAAACACTCTATCGGCTGCTAGGCCTAGTGGGAGGAGGTCTATCCGGTAGCTGTGAGAATCCAGTTGTGAGCAGTAAATCTCTGGATTTCTATAGTGAGAGACTTCCTCTCTTTTGCAGTTCCAAGAGTACCTGAACTTCCTACCCAACCTTCTACCCTTCATTGAGAGACTGTTCTGTCTACTTGTTGTCCAATAAATACACTAAAAGTGGATCCAGGGTCAGTTTCTGCAGTTCTTTGGGCCATCTACCTCAGGAAACCCCTAGACGCACACGAGGTCAAGAAGGTAACGGTAAGCCC
>NW_027507758.1:572217777-572285277 GCF_037356315.1 Lithobates pipiens | reverse complement strand
TAGTAAAATCTTGTATATGGTCCCTTACATCCCCTCCAAGAGCTTGCATACTATTGATGTTGGACTAACTGGTCTGTAATCCCCATGGATGTATTTTGGGCTCTTTTTAAATATTGGTGCTACATTGGCTTTTCTCCAATCCACTGGTACCATTCCAGTCAGTAGACTGTCAGTAAAAATTAGGAAAAATGGCCTGGCAATTACTTGACTGAGTTCCCTAAGTACCTTTGTTAGCCATGAGGGTGCTTCCTGTGATGCGTCATGAGGATAAGCACTGTAGTTTTGGTTACTGAAGCCCCCGATTCCCTCGTGAAGACTGAGAAGAAGAATAAATTCAATACCTTCACCATCTCCTCATTCTTTATGGGGCCAATATGGTATGTCCTACCTTTTTTATTATTCACATACTTAACCACTTGCCGCCCGCCCTATAGGCAATTGACGGTGGCAAAGTGGTTGCATAATCCTGATCGGACGTCATATGGCGTGATCGGGAATATGAGCCAATGCGCGCCCCCGGGGCGCGCAGCGGCTCATAATCCCGATCGCGGCGATCGTTGTTGCGGGGTGTCAGTCTGACACTCGGCAACTACGATCTCGGTAAAGAGTCTCCGACGGAGACTCTTTACCACGTGATCAGCCGTGTCCAATTACGGCTGATCACAGTGTAAATAGGAAGAGCCGGTGATCGGCTTTTCCTCACTCGCGTCTGTCAGACGCGAGTAGAGGAGAGCCGATCGGCTGCTCCTCTGACAGGGGGGGTCTGTGCTGATTGATTATCAGCACAGCCCCTCTGAGGATGCCCACACTGGACCACCAGGGATGCCACCAGACCACCAGGGATGCCCAGCAAAAGGTAATCCTCCCTAGACCACAATGGATGCCAGTCAGTGCCACAATGGATGCCAATCAGTGCCCATAATGGATGCCTATCAGTGCCCACAATGGGCAACACTGATTGGCATGCATTGTTTGGCAGTGGCATCCATTAGTACAGTATAACATAATACAATGCCGCCTATCAGTGCCCCCCTGTGCCGCCTATCAGTGCCCCCCTGTGCCGCCTATCAGTGCCTATCCGTGCCACCTATCAGTGCCCACCCATGCCCATCTTTGCCGCCTATCCATGCCCGTCTGTGCCACTCATCCATGCCCATCAGTGCCGCCCATCAGTGCCGCCCATCAGTGCCGCCCATCAGTGCCGCCCATCAGTGCCGCCCATCAGTGCCGCCTATCAGTGCCGCCTATCAGTGTCCATCAATGCCACCTCATCAGTGCCACTTCACTGGTGCCACATCATTAGTGCCCATCAGTGTAGCCCCATCAGTGCCACTTCACTGGTGCCACATCATTAGTGCCCATCAGTGTAGCCCCATCAGTGCCCATCAGTGAAGGAGAAAACGTACTTATTTACAAAGTTTTGAAACTGAAACAAAAAAAACATTTTTTTTCCAAATTTTCGGTATTTTTTTATTTGTAGCGCAAAAAAAAAAACGTAGAGGTGTTCAAATACCACCAAAAGAAAGCTCTATTTGTGGGGAAAAAATTATAAAAATTTAATTTGGGTACAGTGTAGCATGACCGCGCAATTGTCATTCAAATTGCGACAGCGCTGAAAGCTCAAAATTGGTCTGGGCAGGAAGGTGTTTAAGTGCCTGGTATTGAAGTGGTTAAAGAATTTCTTGAGATTTTTGTTTGCTCTCCGTAGAAATTCATCCCTAAGGTTCATCACCTTTGGCATGAATTAGAACGGAGACTGAGAGCCAGGCCTTCTTGTCCACATCAGTGCATGACCTTACAAATGCGCTTCTGGAAGAATGGTCAAACATTCCCATAAACACACTTCTAAACCTTGTGGACAGCCTTCCCAGAAGAGTCGAGGCTGTTATAGCTGCAAAGGGTGGGCCAAATCAATATTAAACCCTACAGGCTAAGACTGGGATGTGTTGCCACAAAAAAAAATTGCTTAACATTCATAAAAAAATAAATAATTATTTAAAAAAAAAAAAAATGTTTTACTCGCCTCTAAATACCTGTTGCTAGGGGGTCCCTCGTAGTCTGCCTCCTTCATTGGAGGAAGTGATGCTGGTGACATCACTTCCCCTCGGCGCCGCACAGTCATCCCAGGACAAAAAAAGCATAAATAAGCCTGATAAAAAGTGCAGCTACCACATCTGGTTAGTCGCAATTAGGGATGAG
The DNA here is from genome assembly GCF_037356315.1 of Lithobates pipiens. NCBI lineage: Eukaryota > Metazoa > Chordata > Amphibia > Anura > Ranidae > Lithobates > Lithobates pipiens. The sequence goes on along the minus strand of NW_027507758.1, from coordinate 572,283,078 downwards.
CTGCCAACCCAATCAACTGCCTGCCACACAGCTACACATAACAAATGACAGTTGATACTGGTGACATCATTGACCTTATATAGCCACATGGCCATTTTTGGATAATGTCATTGCCCAAATATAGCCATGTGGCCACATTAGGTCAATGATGTCACCAACATACCTGCCCCTTGTTACAGGTGGCACTGGGGTGGGAAATTCCACAGCTGCAGTTGTGACAGTTTTGGCCAAACCTTAGCTTATTCTTAGTTGTAATGCATTCTTCTTTATTAGTGCATGAAAGGCAATTAGAAATATGACACTTAAATTAGCCTGTGTTGACTATGGAAGTTTGACTTTTCTTGATCAGTGGAATTCTACTCGGAGCCAAAAGGTTTTTTGATAGTTTTAGCTCTTGGGGCCTCGATTTCACCTACCAGACACATCCAACCACCATGGACTACCTTGACATCACCCTTACGGGTAATGGAGATGATACAATCACCACCACTAACCCTTTTCAGAAGAATTGACAGTAAGAGATATCTTGAATTTATCAGGTGTCACCACAAGTCATGGCTCAGGAATATGCCAGTTCAAGCGATGGAATTGTTATCACAGACAATTCCAGATATTCAAATCAAGATTTAGGGCCAAAAATGACCCTTACTGACTCATTGAGGAAGCACTTGAGTAAGTCAGAACCATTTCACATGGTCTCAGACCAGTAATCAATGGAATGTACCAGATCATTTTTCTAATGCAATTTTATTACAAGATACAAGATCTTTTCTTCCATCGCCTGGCTTCCTTTCTTCTCTCCTTCCATCGCCTGGCTTCCTTTCTTCTCTCCTTCCATCCCCTTCCATCAACACATCTTGATTAAGAAAATTCTCTCTAATTATTGGCACATCCTACAGCAAGATCCACTCCTCCAACCTGATTTCTCCCCCCACAACCATGGATCACTATCAAAAAGAGCCAAAAACTATCAAAAAACATTTGGCTCCGAGTAGGATTCCACTAATCAAGAAAGGTCACACTCCCATGGTAAATACAGGCTCCTTTACATTCAATATTTATAGATGCATTGTGATAAACGGGGCTAAAACATTTTACTCCACTAGCACTTACACTCCACTAGCACAACTTACATATAGATACATAGTTGGTAAGGCTGAATAAAGACACCAGTTCATCTAGTTCAACCTGTGAACTTGGCCTATTACTTCTCATCTCAACTCTGCATTCCAGTTTATCACCTACCTCCTTACCTGTTCCTTTTTTAGAGACACTTTCAACCCTAGCTTCAAGCTCACCAATTCCTGTTGTAACCCATTAAAAACAGGCTTTGGGTCTAGATACATAGCATACACACAAATAATTGGATTGCCAGAGTTTTTATGATTATGGGTGGGCTGGCCAAACGCACAGAAAAGCAAGTTGGATTGTGCATGCACATAAACCTAATCTTATGTTACGTCTGGCCAGAAAAAACAAAAAAAAATATGAATCTCTGTACCTGTGAGAAGGGCACATAGAGACCTGTGTTTTCTCCTGTGTCCTCATGTTAATGCCCAGAGCTTGGAGTCAGATAAGGAGAAGTGCATATTAATTTTGGCTGTACCTCCGCTCTGATTACAAGTTAAAATGCAATGGTATCAATCACATACCTTCTGGGATCTGCTTACACAGCAGATTAGTCTGATAAGGTAAGTGTATGTCAATAGAGATGTGTTGTAACTGGGTGTTACCTGCTGTGTTAGCATGGTTATCTGGTGATCTATCACTGGGTTTTGTTAAACCTTTACCTCCCCTCTAGGTGTGAAGCTTGAAGCCAGACCAGGATCTTGGTTCTGTGTCCGTATCTGAGAATGGAAAATATAAGCTGGTCTAAAGGTAGCCAGTTTTAAGGGGATACGATCATGCATCCGGAATAAATAGACCATCTTTCCCCCCCCCAGTCCTGTACATCCTGTGGAGAGTGCTTGTTAAATGTAATGCAAGTTAGTGATGTTTTGCTTTGGTGGTGACCTCTAAAACCTCCAAAAAGCCAATAAAATACTGTACTTAGATTGGCCTTGCGGGGGGGGGGGGGGGGGGGGGGGGGCAGTGAATATCTTCATTATGCAAACACAGGTAATCTAACTGCATATCTTGACCAGCTACACAGAATTTACTTAACTAATAATAGGCTCAATTCATCTCCTGGAGTCAACAGAGCTGTCACTTGGGCACAGTGCAGGTGAGCGCAGGCATGAACATTGGGGGGGGGGGGTCAGAAAATGCTTAGGAATGTGATTGTGGATATCCATTCATCAAGCTGTAAAGGTACTAAAAGTGAATATTTTTTCAGGCTATGGACATTCTTGTATTTACATTTTGTTAAGCTGCAAGTGAGCTTTAAAACAAACCTCAACTGACCTCTGCAACTGAAAGTACTAAGGAAGAATGCATTCTGAAATTTCACAGCAGATACACTGGCGTTGTTCATGCTGGCCAGCTTAGCTCATCCTGCTACCTTCTCCAAGAGCACCAGTTCTGTGTTTGCTTTAGATATTAGAAGGTTAAAAAGTGTCAGAGTCGATCTTGCGAGATGGGAGCAGAGGGAGCCAAGTTGTTGATTTGCTGATGGGAGAGGGGAGTAGCAGGGGCTAAGCTGCTGAATCACTGCAAGGAAGGCATGAACAGGGGGAGCTGAGATTCTGAGAGAAGGGCTTGGAAGGCGGTAGTGCTACTGCTTTGAAATTTAATGATCAATTGCTCCACAGTGTGTGCAGCTAAAGAGGTCAGAGAGGGCTTGTTTTAAAGCGTGTTTTCTGTTTGTTGGGAATATGCAAATATTTGCATATTCACAGCCTTGCCACAATTACACTTCAGGTTGGGTTCACACTTTTGTCAGGAGATTGTGACCGGCTCTCTATGGAGCCAGTTCACACATCTCCGTGGCGGATGTGGAGTGAATTGCACAGGAGTCCTGTGCATCTTATGGTCTGTTTCAGGTCCGAATTCAGCCAAAAATTCGGACTGAAATCGGACCTGAAACTGAGAAAAATGGACGCACCTGACTCCTGCTGTGCTTCAGTGTGAACCGAGCCTCAAGGTGTGCCAAATAGCTCTTAAGGTGTGCTAAAATTACATACAATTATTTTGACTGAATAAACTAAAAGTGCTGCTTAAAGCGGAGTTCCACCATAAAATGGAACTTCTGCTCATCCGAACCCTCCCCCCCTCCAGTGTCACAGTTGGCACCTTTCAGGGGGGAGGGGGGTGCAGATACCTGTCTAAGACAGGTATTTGCACCCGCTTCCGGGCATAGACTCCCACGGGAGTCTATGCTTCTTCCTGTCCCACAGATGATCGGGCCATCAACAGGAATGATCTTCTCCTTACCAAGTAAATGTGAATGGGAGCGGTCTGAATGAAAGTCTGGTCTGCACCAACCAACACTCATTTGCTCACCACCACTGCTGCAGCATGAACTTATTCACACACTTCCACTGCACTGATGCACATGACCCCTGCATGCAACTATTGCATCAACAGGCACTAATTCACCCATCCTCACTGCACCAGTTCACGCTCATTAAGGGCCTTGTTCACACTAGCAACAAGGACTGCTGCTCTTCTGAGAAGTGATCCATGCTTTCATCGCTTTACTCAGATATTTGACAGGTGGTGAGGACAGACGGAAATTTGTTAGCGCCCCATTACCTGTTTTACCCACATAAATGCCTCACCACAGCAAATTAAGCACAGCCCCATTCACTTGAACTGTTCGCTGAATGCAACAGGGGGATCATTCCTGCCACAACTGCAAAGCATTGCGGTCTTGGTGTATGTGTATATGTATGTGTGTGTGTGTGTGTGTGTGTGTGTATATATATATATATATATATAGATTATATTACAGTCTGGTCCATAAATATTGTGACATCGACACAATTCTAATCTTTCTGGCTCTATACCCCCACTACAATGGATTTGAAATGGAACAAACAAGCTGTGCTTTAACGGCAGACTTTCAGCTTTCATTCAAAGGTATTTACATCCAAATCAGGTGACGGTGTAGGAATTACAACAGTTTGTATATGTGCCTCCCGCTTTTTAAAGGACCAAATGTAATGGGACAGATTAACAATCATCCATCAAACTTTCACTTTTTAATATTTGGTTGCAAATCCTTTGCAGTCAATTACAGCCTGAAGTCTGGAATGCATAGACATGACCAGACGATAGGTTTTATTCCTGGTGATGCTCTGCCAGGCCTCTTCAGTTCCTACTTGTTCTTGGGGCATTTTCCCTTCAGTCTTGTCTTCAGCAAATGAAATGCATGCTCAATCGGATTCAGGTCAGGTGATTGACTTGGCCATTGCATGACATTCCACTCCTATCCCTTAAAAAACTCTTTCGTTGCCTTCACAGTATGCTTCGGGTCATTGTCCATCTGCACTGTGAAGCACCGCTCAATGAGTTCTGAAGCATTTTGCTGAATATGAGCAGATAATATTGCCTGAAACACTTCAGAATTCATCCTGCTGCTTTTGTCAGCAGTCGCATCATCAATAAATACAAGAGAACCAGTTCCATTGGCAGCCATACATGCCCATGCCATGACACTACCACCACCATGCTTCACTGATGAGGCAGTTTGTTTTGGATCATGAGCCGTTTCTTTCCTTTTCCATACTCTTCTCTTACCATGACTCTGGGACAAGTTGATCGTGGTCTCATCTGTCCATAGGATGTTTTTCCAGAACTGTGAAGGCTTTTTTAGATGTTTAGATGCAACAGATTCCAAATGCAAATAGCACACATGAAATTAACTCTGGACCATTTATCTGCTCCTTGAAAATAGGTTAATGAGGGAATAACACACACCTGGCCATGGTACAGCTGAGCAGCCAATTGTCCCATTACTTTTGGTCCCTTAAAAAGGGGGAGGCACATACACAAACTGTTGTAATTCCTACACCGTTCACCTGATTTGGATGTAAATACCCTCAAATTAAAGCTGAAAGTCTGCAGTTAAAGCACAGCTTGTTTGTTTTTTTTAATTGTGGTGATGTATAGAGCCAAAAAGATTACAATTGTGTCAATGTCCCAATATTTATGGACCTGACTATCTTATATCGTTTTGGTTTTTTTTTGTATAGAAAGTACTAAATGGTTAAACATTTAAGCTCAACATTCTCCCGATCTTCTTCACATTTTGATGTACACAATAAGCGTTCAGAGAACGTAAAACCATGTACAATCTTCTGTATTGAGAATTATTCAAAGGTCTTGTTGGTCTCCTTGTTTGAATATGTCCTACCCGATTCTACCAGCCTCTCAATGGCAGCTGTATTTGTTCTAAAAATCAATGGGAACACTTTACAGATGCACAGATTGGCTGATTGCACAATGCTTTATTTTGGTGTATTGTACCAAAAAGGAAGAAGACTGATAAAGTGGTAAATAGCTACAAGTGGAAATGTTTTGTTTCGTTTAGATTTGTTAATCTAGTTATTTTGTTTCGTTAAAATCAGTTGATTGGTTCAATCCATATTCCGAATTCATATACAGAATTCGTATTCGGAATTCTTTCTTTGAATTTACAGATTTTTTTTTTTTTTTTTTTTTTTTTTTATTCGAAACGTTGGAATTGATAAATTTAGAATCGGTCGAATCGAAAATTAAATATTTTTTTTCTATTCAAATGCGGCAAAGTGAACAAACAAAAGAAAAATCTTCATCAAATGATTACAATTAAACTTTAAATCACTTTTGGCTTAACAAAAACAGCATTATTTCGAAATAGTACTAATAACACACACTGTCTTTGATTTCAGAAACATGTTTACAGTTCAAATTCGAATGGAATGCAATGTAAAAATCGATTCGAATTTCAATTTGTTAACAAAATTTGGATGAATTTCAGAAATTTGGATGTATTTCAGAAATTTGGACAAATTTATTTCATTATTCGGAGCATTCGGTAAATTTAAATTATACTATAATTCGGGTATTTGGATATATCTGAATCTCAGAATAACGAAAAATTTGTGCGAATAATAATTCGGAATGAAACGAACCACACATGTCTAATAAGCAGTACAAACCATTGTCAATGTCATATGTGACAAAATTTATTTTCGGTAAAGATAAGAAAGTGACTTGCTGTGTCCTCCTTACATAATAGTCAGTGTAGATAGGAGGTAATATGCCATTGATGACTGCTCAAGGAACCTTAGCAACCTCTAGAGTAGCCATTCTCAACCTGTGGTTCCTCCAGAGGTTGCTAGGGGTTCCTTGAGCTGTGGCTGATGAACCACCTTTTTGATGGTGCCTACAGAGTTCAAGGTTGAGCATCACTTAGCAAAGCCAGCAGCATGACACAAAATATCTTTTTAGCTGTCTTTAAGGGTGGCATTCTGAGCATCACAATATTCTTCCCATTGACCACCAGTATAAGGGGCATTGTTCCTATTGACCCCTTTTAGTTTTAGTAGGGGTTCCTCAAAACCTGAAAATTATTTTTGGGTTCCTCTAGGGTTAAAAGTTTGAGAGAGCCTCCTCCTTTTCAGTTAAACCCTTGTTGAGAAAGGTTGCTCTAAGGTGTACATAAATGGCAATGATAATCCTACAGAATTTCTAACCTTTCTGCACTCTACTTGAAAGTTTAAAATAATTCCATTTGTTCAAGAAGATAATAAGGCCTTCCCTCTCCTGGGGCTAAGCACCCTAGCAGAGCCCCTATTATCCTTGGAGGCCAGCACCTAGGCTGCTAAAATGTAATAGGGATAATAATAACAATCCCACCCTCATCCTTTATCTTTCAACCTTTCCTTCCATTCAATCTCCCCCACCATCACTACTACCATCTCCCCCCCCTTTTTTTTTCATTCCTTTTCTTCGTCTCTTTTATTACATATAAATGCAGCTTATCACCATTCCAATATTTTTTTTTGTTCCTTATTTATACACTGCATTGTCATCACCTGTTGTATTATCTCAGGTTGTGATAGATTTATCATAACATTTTCTTATTTCATTTTATTATTGCTTTGAAGAATTTTTTACTGTTATCACATCTGTTAATATACTGGTGATATTCATTGTATATGCTTCTTATACGTTTTCTCTGCTTTTTAATACTTTATAATCATTAAATAAAAGAATGCAAAAAAATATATAATTGGGGGAAAGGAGGTTAGTGCTGATTAGGAAGTTGAGGTACAGTTTCGCCCTGTACACCCGATCGGACTTTCCGATGGAAAATGTGCGATAGGATCACGTTGTCGGAAAATCCGATCGTGTGTGGGCTCCATCAGACTTTTTCCGTTGGAATTTCCGACACTCAAAGTTTGAAAGCTGGATCTAAAATTTTCCAACAACAAAATCCGATCGTTTAAATTCTGATCGTGTGTAGACAATTCCGACGGACAAAGTGCCACGCATGCTCAGAATTACGAGATGAAAGCTATTGGCTACTGGTCCGTTTATAGTCACGTCGTACGTGTTCTAAGTCGCTGCGTTCAGAACGATTGGATTTTGCGACAACTTTGTGCGACCGTGTGTATGCAAGACAAGTTTGGGCCAAAATCCGTCGTTTTGTTGTCGGAAAGTCTGACCGTGTGTACAGGGCATTAGGGTCTAGAATTCAAGGACTCCACATGGTCAAAGGGCTTTACTTGAATATTATCAAAGGTTAAAAAAAAAAAATGCAGGTATAGTAAAGCTGGCCATACATTATACAGTTTCCTTGTACTCCTTTATATTCCTAATATTCTAAATATTCCTTTAGATTTACCAAAACCAAATACAATTAGGTCAACCAAAAAACTTTCAATTTGTATGCAATCAGGCAGTGCTTTACACTACATAGTTGAAGATAAAGTTAAAGGAACATGAACAAGAAAATTGTATAATATATGGTCAGTTTAAAAGGGAAGTAGGAGAGTACTTTCTGAAGTCTGTACTATGTAATTTCCTTTGTCTCTGCTTTCTGCATCACTTGCCACAAATATCAAAGGCAAATTGCTAGTAATCTTGGCGTAAATGCATAATTTTCTAGCAAAAAAAATTATATTAACTTGTAAATTAAAATGTATTTATTTTTTGCTAGAAAATTACTTAGAAACCCCAAATATTATATATATATTTGCAATACTTTGTCGCACTGTATTTGTGCAGCGGTCTTACAAACACAATTCCTTTTTCGGGGAAAAAATACACTTTTTTAAATTAAAAAAATAAGAAAATGGTAAAGTTAGCCTAATTTTCTTTACTTTGTAAAAGATAATGTTACGCCACGTAAATTGATACCCGACATGTCATGCTTCCAAATTGCGGCCACTTGTAGAATGGCGACAATCTCAATAGGCTAGAATTATTGCTCTCGCTCTAACGATCGCGGTGATACCTCACATGTGTGGTCTGAACACCATTTACATATGCAAGTGCGACTTATGTATGTGTTCGCTTATGTATGCGTGCGAGCACAGAGAGACAGGGCGCCTTACATTTTTTATCTTTTTTTTTCTTATTTATTTTACTTTTTTTTATTTTTACACTGTCCCTTTAAAAAACTATTTTTGAATCTGTTTTATTCCTATTAAAAGGAATGTAAACATCCCTTGTAATAGAAAAAAAGCATGACAGGACCTCTTGAATGTGAGCTCTTGGGTCAAAAAGACAAAAAAAAATTTAATTTAAGTGTATTTTTTTTCAATAAAAAAAAATTGTCCCTTTTAAAGCCATTGGGCAGAAGTGACGTTTGACGTAACTTCCATCATCCAATGGCATAGAGTCGAGTGAGGGCCATCATTCCCTCACTCGACTTCTCAGGAGACAGCATTAGATCGCTACCGATGGCTCCGGTAAGCGACGGAGATGAACAAGACACGGCGGGAGGGCGGTGAGCACCTCTCCCTCCGCCGATAAAAGTGATCTTGCGGTGAATCTGCCGCAAAGACCACTATTTTCTTAAAGCGGACCACCAACCATTGAAGAAAATACCGGGGTTATGGTAGCTATCTGCTGCCATAATGATATTTAACGTCAAAGTAGCAACGTAAATCCACGGTGGGAGGTCTGGAAGTGGTTGACATTTCAGTATGGTTCTGTGCTAAAAGCTATAAGTATAGACATGCATGCTCATATCGCTCTAGCATTCATGCCTATGCTCTGAAGGGGTTGAACAGGAAAGTATTAAATAGGACTGATTACGCAACCCAGAAAAAAATTGGTTGCAGATGTGTGTTACAATCTCAAACCAACCATATGAAAAAGTGTTGAAGTGGTTGCAAAGCTTCATTTTTATTTATTTTTTTATTAAAGTAATAAACACCATACTTATCTGCTCTGTGCAATGGTTTTGCACAGACTGGCCTGGAACTTCCTCTTCTCGGATCCCCCACTGATGCTCTTGTCTCCTCCTCTTCTTGGTGTGCCACCATAGGAATCGGCTTCCTATGGGGGCACACCAGCAGGCTCACTCTCGAGCCGGGCTGTGCACATATATAGACACACAGTGTGGCTTGGCCCCACCCTATGCTCCCTCCTCACATGATTTGGGAGCGATATAACTAACGGGAAATTTTTTACCCTAATGCAGAAAATGCATTAACGTAAAAATGTCCTGCCTTTAGAACCACTTTAAAGTGGAGTTCCACCCAAAAGTGAAACCTGCTTATCTGCTTCCTCCCCCCCCCTCCAGTGCCACATTTGGAACCTTTCAGCGGGCAGAGGGGAACGGTTACAGGTACCTTTTCCTACTTCCAGGAGACGGTGCCCCTCCTCCGCCTCCCCCCCCATGGGCTAATTAGAAAATGCAACACACTTCAGTTTCCCTTGAATGGCGATGGCAGCTGAAAATCGTCTGGGTGTTGAAAAACCGTGGGCTCCCTGGACCATTAAGTGTTCATATATAAAAAAAAGCATTTGTAGCTACTGACTTTTAATTTTTTTTTTCCCCAGGTGGAACACCGCTTTAAAGTGGTTGTAAACCCTTTAACCTACAAGTAAGCCTAGATTAAGGCTTGCCTGTAGGTCCAAGAAATAGCTCCCAAACCTAAAAGGTTTAGGAGATATTTGCAGAAATAGCCGCAGTGATGTCTACAGCGCATACGCCATAGACATCAGGCACAGGCGCACTGAGCATGATGCTTCTAACGGCAATCATGCCATTAGTGGCGGCACCGGTGCACATGCACGGGAGTGACGTCATCGCGGCTCTGGCCAGTCACAGTGCCGCGAGCCGCGATACCCAGAAGTCACTCCAGGACAGATGGCGGTGTCGGAGGAGGTGAACGAGGGTTGCTTCGGGGGCTTCGATCTCAGGTAAGTTATACATAAGGAGCTAGTATGCTATGCATACTTGCTCATTATGGCTTTGCCTTGCAGGGTGTATTTTTTATTTTTATTTTTTCCCCGAGGCTTTACTTCCTCTTTAAGCGTTAGGTTATTGAGGACAAGGAGGAGATTTCTCAAAACTTTTCAAACTACAACTCAATTTAGCTAACTGAACTGTTTAGGAAAAACCTGTTTGAAAAAAAGGCTACTATTTATTCTTAATTTAGAGGAAGTGTATTTTTAGCGTGGTGAAGTTGAAGTGTATTTGTGGCATTTTTTAATAAATTTTTTAATGAATTTTTTTATTTTATTTTTTTTTCCTTAAAACATGCAGAAAATAATAAGACATAGGAATAGATCAGAGATAGTTGAAAGGAGCTTCCATAGCCGTCAAGAGCCATTAGAAGCCTTTTGACTCCAAAGCATTTTGCCAAAAAAGGTGTAATTTCAACTCCCAATTTTTGAAATTTTAGGGGAAATTAAAATTCTCAATTTTGCTAATTCATACTGAAGCAGCTCAATGTATATAGACTTGTTGACAATCATTTCTAAATTCACCTTTAGTAAAGTAGCTTATCTAAATATTATGGCCGTTTCAGAGCTTCAATTATGTTAGCGGGAAACATTTATCAACTACAGTTACAATTTTGGTAAGATTTTTCTCATCTACAAAAACCTCTAGAATCTCAAAAATGTCTCCTGTATCAATGAATAGAAAGAGTAGAAGTGAATTGAGCTTGGATAACGTAGAGGAGTTTTGTGAAAGCCCCCAGAAGCTCCGAGGTTAATAAACCACTTTCTTATCTATTTTAATGTTATCAAATTCCAAAGGAAAGAGCCCAGGACTGGGAGTCTGCTTTCTCAGCCTCCATGTGTTTCAACTCAGGAGCCGACTTCAAGACCCTCTGCTCACAAACAAAGGTAACATTTTATTTCGGATTTATTTTCTGAATTGAAACAATTCTGTTGCCTGGACTCTCCATGGCTGATTCTCATTTTAATTGTAAGACTCAAACAATTTAAATTCTAGTGATTCAGTGTAAAAAAATATAAAATATAAAATAGTTTTTCCATTATAATTTGCTAAAAGAGCTATTTATAAGCATACAAATATTTTTTTTTCACTTGTTAAGCAAGCTTTATAAACAGAATTTTGGAAATATAATGACAAGCTTCGTCTTTCAAAAGCTCCTCTTTTCCATATTATAACATTTAAATACATAATCCCACAAAATGTCCAGTTGTCAAACAAAATTAAATTGCATTTAAGCACTGTGTCTATTTTATATTTTTAAAGATAAAGGGAGGATAGCTATTTTTTATTTATTTATTTATTTATTTACATCTAGTTTTCACTTAATTTTTACCTAGGCAGTATAAAAATACATAGAAATAATGGTAATATTTATTTTTATTTCACCTGGATTGTACAACAATATTTACTAATAATGCCTAAATCAGCATGCTTTATATTGATTTTTGTTTATATTTTATTGTGCCTATACTGTGTAAGGACTGATTTTAAAAAAATACTGTTTTCCAAGACTTAAAACAAGGGTTTAGATTTATTTTAAATGCTTCACAATAATGAAATATTCCAGTACTGTGGTAATCAAAAGGTTATTCTGACTTCCATATAGCATCTCTTCTTTCTTTTATTTTTTTGCCCATTGTTTTCTGTTCGTATCAAAATTATTTTGGCTTTTTAAGTGAATATTACCAAAAATGCAAATGATAATAGTTCTAATTTAAAATAATTAGAAGGTCCTCTAAGAATTACACGTAATAGTGAATTTACCTGACATTTTTTTTTATTAAATATGTTACCAACTAAAAAATAGGTAATATGTTGTTTTTAAGTTTACAAAATACAATATTCAATTTCATTTTAATTTTTTTGCAGAATAAGCAGCCTATTTACAGCATAGGTAAACTGAAAAATAAAGTAATTACATATATATTTTTTTCAAAGTAGCATCATAAATCTGCCTATAGGAGATTTTGTGTGAGCTTTATGTTTATTCTTATGAATAAGTGGTAGATGATATGATGCCATTGTCGGTGTCTATTTTCAGGGTCTTATGAATTTATACACTTTATATATATATATATATATATATATATATATATATATATATATATATATAATTTCATATTCATATCACATTTTTAATACATACAGTATAAAATATATATATATATATATATATATATATATATATATATTTGTGAAAAATAATGTTAACACGTGTGTGTTAAATGTATAAATGTAAGTAAGAACAAACAATGGGGTTGGCTTCACAAGATAGCTCATCGCATCACGGCTATTAATCTCTACACATACTATTCTAACATTGGGACTTTTCAGGTGACAATTCACATATTTAAGACTTGCACTTTATGAAATTAAAAATAGTTTAAGTCACGTAAAAATAGTAAATATATCATTTAATCATTTTAATATTTTCCTAAGCCTCATTAAGGCTGTTATGATACAGTATTCACATTGAATATATATATATTATGCACAGGACAACACAAATGTATTTTTTTTTCTTCAAGCCATGCTGTGGTTACCCACACTCTTCAGTCTTTGATGAATATTTCTGACAAAACACTTTTATTTTTGGGGTATAATAATAATGTCTTGCATGCTGGTCACATGGTGGGATCCAGGCGCATACACAATGCGTTTCATGGATCACTAGACCTACTTCATCAGGATCTGTGAAGCCTGTATCACATAAGACAAAACATAAATTACTCAATTAAAACAAAATTAAATATAATACATATATTGATCACATGGGGGTTATTTACGAAAGGCAAATCAACTGTGCACTACAAGTGCAAAGTGCATTTGAAAGTGCACTTGGAAGTGCAGTCGTTGTAAATCTGAGGGGTAGATCTGAAATGAGTAGAAGCTCTGCTGATTTTATTATCCAATCGTGCAAGCTAAAATGCTGTTTTTTATTTTCCTTGAATGTCCCCCTTGGATCTACAGCCACTTTACTTCCAAGTGCACCTTCAGTGCAATTTCAAGTGCACTTTGCACCTGTAGTTTGGACTTGTAGTGCAAAGTGGATTTGCCTTTAGTAACTAATCCCCAAAGTGTCATAAATGCATCAATTTTCTATACAGTCATAATTTACACAATTCTCTTAGCAAATGCTTTCCCAGAATTTCAGTTGAGCTGGACAATCAACTAATAATTGGAGGCCTCTACCTTGCCGTACCACCCCCCAAGAGAAAAGCAAACTATATCACACCAGTGGGGTGATGTAAGTGTCAGCGAGTCCAAGGTGGCAAGGGTTAAATAAAAAAAATATTTTAGTTGTGGCTGGAAAATTTGTCAATAAAAATAATTTAAGCCTAAAAAAAACAATATATTATAACATATATGTCTTACATTTGTTAGCCCTTTTAATGTCTACATTTTTCAATGAGTTAGCGTGACTTAAAATGTGCTCTATCAAACGGTGGAGAAAAACGTTAAAGGGTCAATTGGCACCTGAAAATTCCCAATGCTAAAAAAAAGTAAAAAGAGTTTTTGTAGAAGTGTATAAATGTAAGGCTGAGGGCAAATATACATAATTACATATAATTATTATGCAGGTAGGGGGCTTTTTCCAATGTATGTTTGTGTGTCAATTATTTGCTATTTTCAAGGATGAAAAATTGCTTAAATTGCTCTTCCTAAATCATTTCTACCTACTGGTGCTTATTATTGAAGGCATTTGTTTGTGATGTGGAGTACAAAAATTTTTTAATAACAAATAATTTGTCAGTATGTGATTTTGACAACAATTTAAGGTATGTGCATTTGTTTTAAAAATTTTAAATATACAGTATAATAATATATGAAAATAATATAATGTAAATATTTTTAAAACTTTTTAAAATAAAATTGCAATTGAATTTAGACCTCATTTGAAACTATATCACAGTATTAAGAGATATTCAGAGGCCAAGCAAAAATTACCTTTCATTTTTCCGTTCACGCTGATTTTGTCGAGTAACCTGGAGATTTGGCACTTAACACTATACAAATTGCCAAGTCTATAGCACAAAACACCTTTGCAGAGAATTCTTAGATCTGTGAACTGTTCCTTGTGAAAATAATTTTTCTAAATTGGCAAAATGAATCTAATCTGTCATTTTGATTTATTAGTGACCAGTTGTGCATTGAAGAGCTGGTTTGGGAAAGACAAAATACCTATAACTGTTTGGGTGAAACTTTTAGTTAAGTGAAAAAAATGTTTGAAACTTTTCTCACATTAGTAATCACAGCTTCTGACAATCTAATGCTAAGTTTATTATGTGAAAAGTGTCATGATTTATTGATTAATATTTCATGGTCATGGTACTATAGAATACAGAGCCGATAGCTCTTGGAACCTCTAGATAATAAAATTTTCAACTGATGCATTTTTCATTTCTATCTGTCACTCAGTGTTTATTTGTTCAAACATTTGTGAGTACAAGTGCAATTTTCATATTAAGGTAAACCTGTCAGTCTTGGGAAATTAAAACTGAATATATAATGAAAAAAATACGTACCTGTATAGTCTGCCTTTAAAAACAAAATATATACAGGCAAATATAGTTATATGCAAACTTTCACATTTTCTCTGAAAGTCCAACTCGCCCTATTGTTTCTGCCTTGAGGCTGCCCCTTTAAATGTGTTGGACAACCTCAATAACTAAACAAGCTCGGAGACTGGGCTAATTTTTTTTCTTTACTGGAAAATATGGGCTTTGCATATAGCTATAGCCATCCCAAATCTCCTTATCATTTTGATACTCATTTTTAATTGAAACTTATATATATTTTTCATATGCTCAGTAAATTACCCATGTTTTTTGGTGTAAAAAAAGAAAATACTTATTTTTAATCAAATAAAACTGATTTATTAAAATTCTTATTTTACATACAAATATGAAACATACCTGAGTGCTAGAAAGAAAAGTCTATAGAAACTGGAAGATTGAGCCACTCATGTCAGCTAACAGAGATATGGCAGTCTAGCTTAGTCAGTTATACATTGGATACTATAAAGCATGCAGGCAGTGCTGGACTTTCTTTTTCAAAAGCTCATTATGAGTGCTAGTGAGAAAAAAATAATATTAAATGTTTATTATAAAATAATTTTCAGGTTTTATTTTTAGTACAGACTTACTTTAATCATTAAAAAACAGACATAAGCTGCATTTGTGATAACAATAGTGAAATAAACAGCTGCACCACTCTAGGGAGATATTGACACACATAAGGTATTAAAAATGTGCCACACTTAATACAAATAATTAATGTTAAAAAAAAAAAAAAAACAGTGAGTCCATAAGTCACCAATGTGACATAAATAATGTGAACAGGTGTCTTGATCATTGAGTCACCAACAAAAATCTTAAGGATGTGCTCTTACCAGAGAGCATTGACCACCTATTTCGGGGGGGTCAAAGAAGCCTCTTATATCTCAAATGCTCCATCACCATTTGATTGGTCAGCATACGGAAGATGGAAATCATTCCAAGCAGCTAGTAGGGAAATCGCAAATCCCCTTATTCAAAGTGGATGCCCCAAATGGCTTACCTCAGCATGACCGGTTTTGTCACTACAAGGACCTCGTCCGGGGCATCACGCCCCAGAAGAAGTCCTTGTAGTGGCGAAACTGGTCGGGCTGAGGTGTTGTTTCCTGTTATCACATTTGGATGAGAGCACACGGACGTTACTGTGCCCATACACATGCCATTTTTTATCTGCTGGCATGTGAGTGCATTACTTTTAATAAAAAGCCCTGTTGTTAAGATTTTACACTATTGCAGCGTTTTATCTCTTGCTGGGGTATGCCATTTGGTGCGTCCACTTTGAATAAGTGGATTTTCGATTTCCCTACTGCCTGCCTGGAATGATCTCCCCCATCTTCTGTATGCTGACCAACAAATGGTGATGAGCATTTGAGATACAGGAGCCTTCTTTGACCCCCTTTAATAGGTGGTCAATGCTCTCTGATAGCACATCCTTTATTGGTGGTGGTTTATCACAAGGTGGAGGATTTTGTTGGTGACTCAACGATCAAGAGACCGGTTTACATAATTTATGTCAAATTGGTGACTTATGGACTCACTTTTTCTTATTTTTTATTACACTTATTATTTCTATTAAAGAGGAAGTAAACCCTGATGAGTTTACTTCCTCTTTTTTTCCCTGCAAAGGTAAAGCATAATGGACTACTATGCATCGCATAGTAGCCCATTATGTGTCACTTACGTGACACAGGAGCCAGCGAAGTCGCCGCTGTCCCCTGTAGTCCGCCGCATCCATCTTGCTTGTGGCGTCTCGCAGCTCCGCCGAATGACAGCGGCGAAGCCGCGATGACGTCACTCCCGCGCATGCGCACGGGAGTGGCGTCTCGCAGCTCCGCCGCTGTCATTCGGCAAAGCCGCGATGACGTCACTCCCGCGCATGCACACGGGAGTCGACAAATGCGGCAGCTCCATTCTTGGAACTGCCGCGTTTAGTGCGCCTGCACGCCCCTGTCTACGGCGCATGCGCCGTAGACAGCGGTGCCCGTTTTCGGGCAAATATCTCCTAAACCATATAGGTTTAGGAGATATTTCTTGGACCTACAGGTAAGCCTTAATCTAGGCTTACCTGTAGGTCAAAGTGGTTTGTAAGGGTTTACTTCCTCTTTAAGTGCAACACATTTTTATACATACTTACTGTAATCATTTCCTAGTTATCTCTTAGGTTAGAGGCTTAAAATTATACCAAAATCGATTTTTTTTTTTCTTTAAAAATAACAAACATGTCATACTTACAGTACCTGCTCTGTGCAATGGTTTAGCACAGAGCAACCCAGACCCTCCTATACTCTGGTCCCACTGTAGCAGTCCTGGCCCCTTCCTCCTGCTGAGTTTGGGGGTATCCAAGCCGACCCACTGCTCTGTGTGTCCATTCAGACACTGGGTCGTGGTTCGGCCCCGCCTCCTCTCTCTCTTCATTGGCTCACTGACTTTGACAGCAACGAGATGCTTGCCATCTCAGCCAGTGAGGAAGGAGAGTCCTGGGCAGCCGACACTCTTCCGCAACATTGCTGGATTGAGATGGGCTCAGGCAGTGGTGGCCCAGTCCATATAGGGAGCAGGGGCACCGTACCCCTAATCCATAGAAGCACATGATTAGAGCCTGAGGCTCTAATTGGCTTAAAAAAAAGGGTGGGCTCGGGGTGCAGTACCCACCCAGTTGTGTGACAATGGAAAATTAATATTTGCTATTGTCTTCCTGGTTCTCCTCCCGGTGGATCCTAAGACCTGTCGCCTAATGGCTGAGAAGAGAAGCGTTTCTATTGGCTGCCTGGGAGGAGGAGGAGGGAGGAGACACATGGCGGAAGCCGCCGTGATGCCTAGGAGGCAGAGACGCCCAGAGGAAGTGCTGCCCGTGACCTAGATAAGTGCTGGCTGGTGACCGACCAACCAACTGGGATGATGCAGGTGACTCGACCGACCTGGGGGTGGCTGCTTTGTTTTCCGCCCCCCCCCCCCCCCAAAAAAAATACCACCAGCTGCCACTGGCACCCCCCCCCCCCCCCGCCAGAAAAATCTGGTCAGCCACTGAACGCTGATGGGGAGCTGGTTGGCAGAATTTTTTTTTGGTCATGAGCCTGCCAAACAGCTGGCTTCTGTCAGACCGGCTGTTGAGCAGATGGGCTGTTTCTATTGAACCGGCCAATTCTGGCCGACATTCGACCTGTGTGTACTAGGCTAAAGTCAGCATCATTGTTCAGCCAGGGTAAATGTGCCTATAGACTCTTTAAGCTTTCCAATCATGAAGGTGAATGTGTTATTTTTATGCCTAGCTATAACCATTTTCTAAAGAGCAGGGGCTGGCTGTTTTTGTATTTGTTTCTCATGTAAACAGATAATGTTTTCCTCCATCTCTTTCTAGAGTGTGCCAATTTAAACATCATGCATAGGGTCCTTATACACAGTCCTGGGCTGATGATGAATAAACAAAAAATGAACAGATCCATTCTGTTCAGTCCTCCATTTAATTATCATGCTCTTATGTTTCCTCCGCGTTGGGTAGTTTAAGCCCGCCATATACAGACTGATAAATATATGCTATGTTATCAATATGGGTATTGATTGTGACAACTGGGATGTGTACCAGTTAAATTCTGAGTGCCAAAGAGCAGTTTGGAATTGCAGTAGCTTGTCACGTAGTGGCTGTGTTGATGTTGTGTAGACAGTGTTAACCTCTACATACGTGTCACCTTAGGTGTATGTGTGCAGGAAGTGCGCATGGAGCACTTGGGTGTCAGAGACAAGCCAGATAGATCTGGTTTGTGGTCATAGGTTTAAGCCAAAGAGAGAAGATGAAATTAGGTTCAAAGTCAACAGTACTGTAGTAAGCACAGGCTGCCCTATCTAAAATAGCCAAGGGAGCAGCATCCAGAGCATAGTTGGGGATCAGTTACAGGTAACTGGGACAAGCACAGTGGAAGAGGATCACCAAAACTGCTGTAGCTCTTCCAACACCAGATCATTACACCAGACCATTGCACTGGTCAATCTTAAAACATGACTGCATTGCTAGCAGCACATGTGTGGGTATTCATTGTCATCATACTGTAGAATTGCTTCTTGTTAAATACACAGGGTTTCCTGCAAATTTTCCTCCATAGGACAGAAAATTGGAGATAAATTCCACTTTGTATGGTGTTAATTGACTAGCATAAACAAGTAGTCCCCAATACAGTCTCCACCTACTATCTATGGTTTGCCCCTTTTTAAGTGCCATCTACAATGACTACCTACACTGACGTAATCACCATATGATCAGTTACCATCCCAATCATTCATGATCCAAAAGCTGCTGATCAAATTTGTATGAACTTAAAGTGATTGTAAACGATCACCTTGTAAAACAACACATTCAGTTTAAAATAGAAATGAAAGGCAAAACATTTGTGTATAGATATAAAAAAAATTATAAATACCCTTTTTTACTTTTTTTATACGTGATCACGTTCCGTCTGTTCTCAGCTGCATAAAATCTGGGAGAGGAGAAGCAGCATCGCACGGAACTTCTCAGTGAATGGCTGTGCAGCAGGGGCATGTCAGGACAAGTCTGATCATTGGAGGAGAGAGTTCCCAGCATAGCTAGCAAACTGGCCACGGTGTGCTCTTGTTTAGTGTGGTCAGTTTTTAATAGGAAAGCTGAGGGACTGTCAGGAACACCAGGGATTTCACATGTAGGAAGTAATACAAAGAGAACACGATACTTTGTCATACAAGTACGTGGTACGGCAGACACATATAAGGAATATGAAATGTTGGGGTAAAAAACGCTTTAAGGGCTAGTTTACATTTGCTTCAAAACATGGCTTCAGACACACTTTGTTAAAGCTCTCTGAATGCCAGTCAAAGCTCCTGTCACTAAATAAAATGGTTAGCTTACAGTCCTGTTTACACCTGCTTTTGCTTGGTATTTCGATGAGGCTTCGGTGGAGCTTTGATGGGGTTTTGGTGAGGCAATATTACCTCAACGATGGGCATCCATGCCCTTTTATGTATGTGCAGCTGTGGGGCATTCCCCGCATACAGCTCATTGGCCCAGCACTGACAGCAAACTTTGGTTTGGATGGAACCCTATCCCTATTCACTTGGAATGCTTAAATATGTGCAATACAAATGAAAACCAACTGCATATGATAGTAAATTTGAAGCGGAAGTTTACTTACTAGCTAAGTGAACATTCACTTGGCAAAAAGAACATTCTCCACTCCTTTAGTAAATCAATTCTACAAAGTCGATCAGTATACAGCTAGCACTTTCCAGGAAAAAATCCAGCTGGCCCAAATTTAGAATGTCCAGTCAATTTACTTTTAACCACAACAAACGAAGGAGGTTGCGTGCAGAAATTTTTGTGCCAAACTATTTATTGTGGGTGATCAGATGACTCCATTCAGCGGCTCCTGCTGACCCGTTTCACCAGAAAACGCAAAGATGCGTACATTCATCATATCACTAAATAGTTTGGTACAAGGAATCCACTGTGTTTGTTTTGGTGGGAAGGATGGACCAAGCTGGACATATCCACAAGGTTCACTTTGCAAAAAATGAGCAGCCTGGAGCAGAGCACTGTTTGATTTTACGTTGCAGTTGAGTGATCTTATGACCTCTTGCAACCAGATTGCCCAAACTTCTCTCCAGCCTTCTGGTTGGGTGTATAGTCTCTTGTCCAGCAAATCTGTCCTGTGTCCAGCAAAAGACCGATGAGAGCTTTTGGTCGGAAAATGCAATCGTGTTTACGCTTCATTGAACTTTTGCTGGCCAGCAAAAGATTGAGAGCACGTACTCAATTTTTAGGTCAGAAAAAATTCCTATCCGTTTTGTGTGTATGCAATTCTGACGCATGCTCAGATTCAACTACGAGACAGAAGCTATTGGCTACTGGCTAGTGTACTTCCTTTTTCTAGTCGCGCCATACGTGTTGTACGTCACCGCGTTCTTGGCGGTCGGAATTTGGTGTGACCATGTGAATGTAAGACAGCTTGAGCGAAATTCAGTTGGAATTCCGTCGGGAAAACCATCAGATTTTTCCGACCAAAATTCCGATCGTGTGTACGTGGCATTACACTTGTTGGAGGTGGGTGAGGCAGAGAGAAGACGAGGCTGGAACCAGGAAGCACCCTGGTCTACTGTACATTGTCTCATGCTCAAATATAGCTCTGCTTGGAGGAGGAATATACTGCAAGTCTTAAAGGGGTTGTAAACCCTTTTGTTTTTTCACCTTAATGCATCCTATGCATTAAGGTGAAAAAACACCTGACAGTCACCGCCTCCAGCCCCCCGTTTTACTCACCTGAGCCCCTTCATCTCCCAGGCAGGGACGTGCTGTCCCTCTCTCCATGGGGTCCCAGCTCTTGATTGCATAGATTGATAGCAGCACAACCATTGGCTCCCACTACTGTCAATCAAATTCAATGACGTGAGCACCGGGGGGGCGGGGGGGGGGGGGGGTCAGAGTCCGGAATGCGTGTCTGTGGACGCAAATGCTGGACTCGGGAGACCGCCCGCCAGGTAACCCCCTCGGTAGAGCGCTTCCCCTAGGGGGTTATGTGAAGTGGGGAGGAGCAGCGAGAGCCGCAGGGGGACCCCAGAAGAGGATGTTCGGGGCCATTCTGTGCAAAACGAGCTGCACAGTGGAGGTATGATATTTTTGTTATTTAAAAAAAATAAAGAACGATCCTTTAAAATCATTTTAAGCCCCATACACACAGGCAGAATGTCTGGAAAGATTTGTCGGTTCAAAAAAAGGTCCGACGTTCTGCCCGTGTCTATTTCGGTCTGCAAAATCAGCTGACCGATTCCCGATCAATGCTCTCTGCCAATGGCAGAGAGCGCTGATTGGAGTGTTCTGGCCTGGGGGCCGTCCCCCTGTCAGAACACAACAGCTCAGCGGGGAGGATCGTTGTACTAACCTTGCACGAAAAAAAGCTAATAGTGTGTACCCAGCTTTAAGCTGGCCATAGATAGAGCCAGGAGAAAATCACTTGATTCCCCCATCAACACAGTCAATGTTAAAGGCAGAATCCCTCCCATGGAGCTATTGTGTTCTCCCGGCGGAAAGTTAGGAGGTGAAGAAGGGGAGCCGTCCCTGCCAGGAGAACACAGTGATTATTACTAGTGGCTATAGCCGCTGGCAATAATCGCATGAAAAATCTGGCAGGCTGGTTGTATCCAAGTCCAACGATCGACCAACTTGGGTACAATCTGCCTGCCCATACTTGGTTCAAATCTTGGCTAGTCCCTGCTGAACTGATCAAGATTCAAACCATCTATGGCCAGCTTTAGAAATTTTAGTTAATAGAGCAACCCCGTGGTGCAAATGTGGCCAAATAAAATTAGAGCCAGTCAGTAGAAATCTGTAGAACCATGGTCATTTAAGGCAAAAACCACTGACACATTTATGCCGCGTACACACGGTCGGATTTTCCGACAGAAAATGTTCGATGGGAGCTTTTTGGCGGAGATTCCGACCTCGTGTAGGCTCCATCGGATATTTTCCATCAGAATTTCCAAAACACAAAATTTGAAATCTGGATCCCAAATTTTCCGACAACAATATCCGTTGTCGGAAATTCCGATCGTGTGCGCACAAAGTTCCACACATGCTCGAAATCAAGCAGAGGAGCCACACTGGCCATTGAACTTCATTTTTCTCAGCCCGTCGTATGTGTTGTACGTCACCATGTTCTTGACGTTCACAATTTCCGACCAACTTTGTGTGACAGTGTGTATGCAAGACAAGTTTGAGCTAACAGCCGTTGGAAAAAACCCATGGATTTTTTTGTCTGAATGTCCGATCAATGTCCGATCGTGTGTACGGGGCATTGTACATACCTTATCCATGCTCCTCCACTGCTCTGTTCTTTGGTGGTCCCCAAGGTTCCCCAAATGCTTCCTGTAATCAGAAGTACTGAGTAAATTATAGCTGCACTGACGGTGCAACGGAGCAGCGGGAGTGCGCTTTTGTAAAGTATGGGTCCAGTGGTGGGCTTAAAAAGAGACACTCAAGGCAAAGTAATAGTCTCTTTAAAAAAAAAAATTTTTTTTTTATGTTCAGCCAGAAACTGTTTTTAAAATTTCTGTTTGAGTCATAAAAAATATGTAATTTCTTTGAAATCTAAACCTAAAATCCTGTCAGATTATACTGACGAAAGCCAAACCATATTACTTAGCTTGGCTGGGAGGAAGAGTTAGCAACAATCCTTAAAATACACAGAGCAGAAGAGCGAGGTGATCGGATCTATCTGTGAGCGCTTTAACGATGCGGTTTGCTCTGTGAAATCATTTATAATGGTTTTATGTGTAAATAAAAAAGTCAGAACTTGGGTGGATTTGGAGCAATTACCCTCTCAATGTTTTATTTGTACTTAAAGTGTCTTAACAGGATTATTGAAGAATTAACATGCAATAATTCAACCCCTACAGCAGCAAATCCCCTAACCTTTGATTCACCTAAACAGAGAGGGAGAAAGTTGTTCATCAAGTGCTCGGGAACAGCGTACAGACTTAGAAAACAATTCAACTTTGATGCCAAATCGGGTTGTATACATAAAGTTGGCTGGAAACATCAGTTCAACATGGTGGCTTATTGGTTAGCATTTTAAACTTGTAGCTCAATGCTTTGTGATAAATTCCCATAAGAGACACAACAATGGAGTTTGTATGGACCTTCTACCACAATCCAGAGACCTACCAGAAGGTTTAAGGGTAAACCTGTAATTCTTAGAAAAATATTTTAAAGCTGAACTTCACTCTCTCAATAAACAATGAGAATTATTAATCCTTGTGCTGCCAGCTTTAGTAAAAAGAAGGAACTTATATTATATTTACTTTTTATTTTTTTTTTTTTACATTTCTTCAATTACTTCCTGGTTTCCTGACCTGGGCAAATGATGTCATACATCCCAGGAGTCTTCAGGAGGAGAGGGGGGTTTTTCTCAGCTAAGCACACCCTCCTTAATGCATGCGTGTGCTAAGGGCAGACGGATTCCAGGAAGTAAATGCTACATGGATCGTCTGCCCTTAATCACGATAGCCATGGCCAGAAATGCTAGGGGATGTTTTTCAAAGTGATTTCTGGGCAAAATAAAGCAAGGCGTCATGGTTGGATGGGCACGTTTTGCTTTGAATATTATAAATTCATTATATGCTGTTTTTGGTCTGTGTAGTTCTTTAAATGACTGCGATTGGGTTTTCCTGAAAAAGGCATACAAGGTAAATACAGTAAAGTCATCAGTCTGCTGCCGGCAAGGGAAAGTCATTTCTTGGTCTCCTTTCCCCCACTGATCACTCACTGGGACTGTTGTAGCCTTATGTGTTTCTGACAACTCTGACAAAAAAAATTGCAGAGAGCTGATCTCTGTGAGACTAAAAGAAATCCACACAGCCAAGGATTTAGGAGCTACTCCACATGCCCGGGGTTTCTTATTACTGTGTCATCACCAGGCCAGGATCTCAGATCAAGAAGTAGATGTTGACCATGGATGATCCCTGGACAAAGGTGGTGGCATCTTTCAGTGGCATTGACGGGGAGAACTGAGAACGATTATCTGAATTTCAGTAGCAGCCCATGTCCTACTTTCCACCTCTGTTCCAGCAGCCTCCAACAGTTTCTTTGGCATGAGGCCTATGTCCCCTTCCACATTCTATGGTTCAGTTTTCCAATCCCTGCATCCACATTGAGTCTTGTGATGATGTATTTGGTTTGCACTTTTTTGCACAGCATGTATGCTCTTTATTCACTTCCAATTAGTAGAGTGTAGGCCCTCGGACTTTCCATGAAAGGGAGAGCATGTGGCCTTTTTGGTCAAGTTCTGCCCTCCCACTGGCTCTTCCTTTGGGGGAGCCACACCAAGTACTTGGCCCCTGAAGAATAGGATCCGCCTGGTTTTGGCCAGGCAGACCATGAGTAACCTGGTCCCTGTCAAGACTTTTTCACTTTGGGAGATCAGGGCCAAGTTTATTTCTCTTTGGGGAAAGACTATGTGTACACCTTATACAGTTTTTTGTGCTTCATTTTTTGTGTGCTCACTTTTTATTGCAGCTGGCGTTAGTTTCAAATGTGCGCACCGCATCTCAGAGCTTTAAAAAAATATAGAAAAGGGGTTAGAAGAAGAAAACAGTGTTTTGGTAGGACGCAAGCTTCTGACTAGGGATGAGCTTCGTGTTCGAGTCGAACATACGTTCGACTCGAACATCGGCTGTTCGCCTGTTCGGCGAATTCCGAACGTTATGGACCGTTCACGCCACATTCGTGTGGTGCTCACGGCCCACAATGCACTGCGATGGCGCAGTGCATTGCTGGCTCATGATTGGCCAAGCATGCACTGTGACCCCGCATGCTTGGCCAATCGCAGCGCCGGCAGCGAGGAGAGCAATGATTGGCCACAGGCAGGATGCCTGTGGCCAATCATAGCTCAGGCTGTGTAGTACACGCCCCACACTATATAAGGCCGCCAGCGCGGCGGCCTTGTGTAGTGTGTTGGCATCTGTAGCAGTTAGTGGGTGTTCTGTGTACCTTCAACACAGTATACACCGATCGTTATCGGCCGATTTTTCGTTCTTGTTCTGTAGTGGTTGTTGTCTGCGTGCCCTGACCGCAGTATACACTGCTATATTCACCTCTATATCTAGCGATATATCTATCTTTTATAATAGAGTTGTCAGTCAGTGTTAGGAGATTGTGCGTGCTGTCTGCGTGCTCTGAACGCAGTATACACCGCTATATCCACCTATATTGCTAAATATCTTGCTCGTTTTAAATAGAGCTTGCAGTCAGTGGTAGGAGATTGTGCGTGCTGTCTGCGTGCTCTGAAAAAGATGGACGACAAAACAAATTATACAGGGGTGATAACCCTTCCCTATGTTTTCCAAAAAGCTTAAAAATAGTTTTTTTTGACTGGAGCTACACTTTAAAAATGAACCAGTTGAAAATTACAAACAGATTCAACTTAACACAACAAACCTACACAGTCCCTCTCTTGTTTACACCGCCTGTATACTGCTGTTCTGAGTATATAGGGCCTGGGGGCCACACGCATTTCCTTTTTTTTAATATGGGTACGGGGTTCCACTTAATATGCGTACAAGACCCAAAGGGGCTGATAATGGGCAGGGAGGGCTACTCATGCCATTTTTCTCAATGATTTTCAACCATATTGCAGGAACCAGATATAACATTAAAACCGCAAGCAGTTTTAAATGACGTTGTTTCCGTTAAATGTCATTTTGTGCAGGGACTGTTCTAAACACGGGAAACACGTGGCACTTCACAGGCATACTACAGACACCCCCCCCCAGGCACAATATTTAAAGGAATATTTCACTTTTTTTTTCACTTTAATCGTCATTAAAATCAGTGCTCCCGCCAAAACGGCAGTTTTTAAAAGTTTTTTTTTGCATTGACCCATGTCCCCTGGGGCAGGAGCCAGGTCCCCAAACCCTTTTTAGGACAGTATCTTGCATATTAGCCGTTAAAATTAGCACTTTTAACTTCGAAGGTTCGAGTCCCATAGACTTCAACGGGGTTCTAACGTTCGTACGAATTTGGGGTCCGTTCGAAAGTTCTGGTGCGAACCGAACCGGGGGGTGTTCGGCTCATCCCTACTTCTGACACTCCCACAGCTGCGGAATACTGAAGACACTGATGGTGCAAGCCCTGAAAGGGAAGTAGGATAGAAGACAGGGGCTGTTGACAGCTCTGTTGAGCATATCAACTTGTCTATTGCAGGAGTACAGATTTTAGTTGTTTAGTGATCGGAAAACCAGGCTCAGCAGAGGCCTGCTGCACAGCCCCCATGCTGCTTTTCAACAACACCGAAGGTCTCTGGAACTGATGAGCAGCCACTTGCCCATCTTTATATAACAAAGGACACTGCATGCAGACACTGACAAAAACATGTAATTTTGTCAAAAAATAAAAACTATTATTAGGTACTTGCACTTTTGGCAACATCATTGACCTTATAGCCATGGATTCCTCCACTTGCTAATGTTTGGCCTGGAACTGACAGCTGTCTTCTGCTTTCACGTCAAACCCAAACTTATCCTACTTGTGACATCATTTCCAGGCTTGTAAAATTCTTGTTGGACAGCCAATTCTTCTTGATGTAGGCACATCCCAGAACTACATCACCCAAGATTCTTTTCCCTACACCTCTTTCCTACTCCCGGGTTCTTGGAAGTGAAGGCAGCAGAGAAACATAGAAATACGATGGTAGTGTATCGCTACCCCCATGATGGCCGCTTAAAGGATGTTTACCCCACTGGTTTCACTGACCTTGCAAGTCCTCCCACACCTCTGACACTCGGGGTTCTGACGCTTTTGTGATGACAAAAGATACTTAGAAATACACACAGTTAAGCAAAGCAAATTAATCGTATTTACTACAGGATTAATAGCAACAAAATCCATTAACATATAATCATCACCTGCTTAAGTATTTACTACAACAAATAACCCTGACAACAGAAACAGTAAAAAAAATAACTAATTGCAGTATAATATAAATACTAATGTAGAACCAACAACCCTGCTTGGATTTGAGCTCTATGGATACAGGCAGAAGTAGGGCAGGGGAATGACCAGGTTCATGTCAGTCCACTCCTTTTTGTCCCCTAACACCACAGTCCCAAAGAACTGTATTAATCCTGTATTTAGTTCAATATGAATGTCATGACCCTTAGGTCTTTAGACCCCCCTCTTTTTAGTAGATAGAGCAGATTTATTAGAGTCCTGTTAAAAGTATGGGCCTTTATGGTATGGGCCCATACTAGCCCATTATGTGGCACTTACCTGCAAATGAAGCCCGTGTTGTCCCCGCTGGTGGCCACATCCATCTTTGCCCCTCTTCCTTCCAGTGCTGCGGACTCTGGCTCTGTGACTGGCCAGAGCTGCATGACGTCACTTTTGCGCATGTGCCCGGAAGCAGTCAGTCATGGCACTTTTGAGTAAAGAAACGGCACAGAGGGCTGTTTCTTCATAGCGCATGAGGCAATGACATAACCGGCGCAGTATACAGTAGATGTCTCCTAAACGGCATTTGTTTAGAAGATATTTCCACTACCTATGGGTAATCCTTATTCTAGGCTTACCTATAGGTAAAAGTCACAATCAAAGGTTTACAACTATTTTAAGTCTTTAGCTATCTCTTTATTGATATGCTTGAAGTGTCCTGAAAAGCAGGGTGGTGTAAACTATGCTTGTGGTGTCCTGGCTAGCAGGGTGAACACTGTCCCTGCTCAATAAAAAGTAAGTGTAGCGCAAAGTTCCTCTACAGGTTTAGTCAGAGACACAAGACAATCATGTCTGCATGCAGTGTCTTTTGTTATATGAAAATGGGCAAGTGCCCCCTCACCAGTCCCAGTGACCTTTGGTGTTGAAAAGTGGCATGAGGGCTCTGCAGCAAGCCTCTGCCGAGCCTGCTCAAGGGATGGTGCTTGACCTTGTGTCTCATTACGCCGCAGCCCAGCTGGATCTGGCATGGATGTGATGAGAGCAGCCTCTAGGCTGCCACTGAATGACCAGAAGTGGCTGGCAGTGGATGCTCCCTCACCCACTCACAATGACTCTTTTCCTCCCTGTTGCACAGGTCATGACTTGGCCGCAATACAGTCTGACATACAGTCAATGCTTGCAGATCCAGGCCATGGTCCCAAGAGAGTGATTCTGTCCCCACACAGGATTTTTATTACCTAAAATTGGAGAGTGCAAGATCTAGTGCAGCCCTGCGTAGAAACCAATCAACTTCCAGGTTTGTTTTTTTCAAAGCTTAATTGAACAAGTCAAAGCTAGAAGCTGATTGGCTGCCATGCACAGTTGTACCAAACGTTACACTCTCCATTTTTAGTAAATCAACCCCACTTTGTTGTCAGTTCAAATAGAAAATTGGGAGTACATTACATTTCTGGCACATCAAACCTAATTTTTCTGTGTTTATAAAGGGATACAACTTGGATAAATGTGTACATTGTAAGCTATAATGAGCAGGGCCCTCTGATCCTTCTTGTATTGAATTGTATTGTAATTGTTCCCTCCATTTTGTAAAGTGCTGCATAAACTGTTGGCACTATATAAATCCTGTATAAAAATAATGCTAATAATGTATTGCAAAGATGTCCTGACTATGTCTATTTTATCCTGACACAGATTTTAGGCTATAGTGGCAGATGCGCCCTCTTTTCTCCTTCTCTGTAGACTAAAACTACCGTATTTATCGGCGTATAACACACACTTTTTTCCCTTTAAATATAACGGGAAAATCAGGGGTGCGTGTTATACAATGATCCCTGCTGTCTCTAAGGGAAGAGGAGCGAGCGCCACTGAATTACATAGAGCTGCGATATCCTGTGTACCCGGCGCTCCGTCACACACCGCCATGCCTCCTGGCCCCACATTGGGCCACTGTTCTGTCTATCATATGAGCAGGGCCAGAAGGCGTGGCTGTGATTGATGGAGCGCTGGGTACACCGGAGATCGCAGCTCTGTGTAATTCAGCGGTGCCCACTCCTCTTCCCTCGGAGACAGCAGGGATAATCCAACTGGCAAGGCTGCAATGATGGAAACGTTGAGGCTGCAGATGGGCACTGAACAGGCTGCTTTGTTGGGCAATTTAATGGCTGCAGATGGGCACTAAACAGGCTGCATTGTTGGGCAATTTAATGGCTGCAGATGGGCACTGAGCAGGGTGCATTGATGGGCAATTTAGAGCTTGCGGATGGGCACTGAGCAGGGTGCATTGATGAGCTGTGATCCTAATTTTGCTTAAGTTTTTTTATTTAAAGTGTAAGTTTTTTTCCTTAAACTTCCCTTCTAAAATCTGGGTGCGTTTTATACGCCGATAAATACGGTAACTGAATCTGCGGCAAATGTTAATGTTATAATTATGATCCTGATATGAGTGGATGGCGTGGGTGCTGGAGACAATAGAAGAAGTTGTACGAGAATCAAATTTACACACCAGCATGGGCCTCGCCCAACTGTATTTACCATACTAACTGTTATAGATACCTTAGGGGATATCTGTCAGCCTAGGATGGCTTGTACAAAGAGCGGCTATACACAGAGTAGTCCTGAACCAACCTTTCCAGGCAGATTGTTTGCCCTTATGGGCACCTTTAAATGTACACTCAATCTATTCCCGTCCTCGGTGACTGGCTGGAGTTTTGGCAAGAAGGGGGACCTAGAATCTGATAAGATTCTGCTCCCAGTCTGTAGGAATTGTAAACCTCCAGGCGTCAGTCTGCAACTTTCTATCCAGCCCAAAGTGTCACTATGATGAAAAGAAACAGACTAATGAGCTTTTAATTACTGGAAAACGCCTAGAAGCCACCAGGCACTTCCAGGAGGCACCTGCACATTTACAGCAAGAGGGCTGGGCCATCGGAGAATAAAGCAATGTGATTGTGGGTCTGGAATGCTGTAGCAAATCCATCTGTTTGGGAACTACAATTTAAAGCCTGACCTTAGCCTTCGCTTCTAATACTGCACGAAGCAGCCAGGTTTATTTATTTCAGGTATTAATAGAGCCTGATCATTTATGCAGTGCTTTACATATATATTGCACATTCACATCAGTTCCTGCCCTCAAGGAGCTTACAGTCTAAGGTGGTTCTCCATTAGTCGTCCAACTGCAAGGTCCATTTTAACTCATTGCATACCACGCTATATCAAAATGATGGCTACAGCGCAGTCAGTCAGTTCTGGGAGGGCATCATATGATGTCTTCCTGTGATTGCGCCTTTCACGTGATTGCGCCGGTGCACTCTGTGATCGCTGTGTCCTTCAGACACAGCTGATCACAAATCGGGGTAAAGAGACAATCAAAGTGGCTCCTTACTACATGATCAGCTGTGTCCAATCACAGCTGATCACGATGTAAACAACTTGCCAGTTATCAGCATACCTTGTGACAGCGTGAGGAGAGAAGAGAGCCAATAACCGGCTAGTGTGAAAGGAGACATTTTCAATGATAATCAGCACACTGATCAGTGCCCTGACTATCAGTACAGCCCTATCAGTGCCCATCAGTGATGCCAATCAGTGCTGCCTATCAGTGATCATGAATGCCACCTATCAGTGCCCATCAGTGCAGCCTATCCATTGCCCATCAGTGCAGCTTTATCCGTTGCACATCAGCGAAGAAGAAAAATTAGCTGTTTGCAAAAAAATAAAAAATTTGGGGTCTTTTTGTTTAGCAAAAGACAGAAAACCCAGTGGTGATTCAATATCACCAAAAGACAGCTCTATTTGTGTGAAAAAAATAAAAAAAATTACATATGGGTACAGTGTTGCATGACGGCGTAATTGTCGTCATTCAAAGTGCAGTAGCACTGAAAGCTGAAAAATGTCCTGGCCAGAAGGGGGTAAAAGTAACCAGTAGGCAAGTAGTAATTTTACAATGTCCTAGGTTTCAGATAATTTCATCTCAAGAATAGTCTTTGGATTTAATACTAATAATTTTTTTAGGAAATTATTCTTTATTTACTTTTTAAACAATAGATTTTTATTGGTTTTCACATTGTATACAGAATATTATGCATCATGTAAAGTGCACGAAAGTGATCGACATATGTAGACCTTACTACTGTAACAGAATGTGGATGTTCGAGCTACAGATATAGATAATTAGTCCGACCTCAACAGGGGGTTAGGCCTGTCACCCCAGTTGGGTTCACACTGTGAGCAAGCTTTCTGCTGGTCCATTAAGAGGTAGCCCACCTAAGACCTTAGTGAGGGTCCTTGGAGATGCACTGTATAGTAAGCTCTCTCAGAGCCTTGACATTGACCAACAACAAACATAGAAATGATTTATTATTACAAAGTAGATATTACTCAACAAGCATACTGAGGTTAACGGCTCAGAGTTTCATATTGTGTGCTTCAGAATTGACCATACAGTACCTATCCTTGGTTTATACCACTAGATGATAAGGTATCTATGCATAAGAGTCAGTAAATATTAAGCATGCTTAATAAATGTGAGGAGGCATACGGGAAATGTATATTTAAAGACACCTGCCCTTATAATCACCTTCTTACCACATTTACCCAAATGTAAGCCCCATGTTAATTTGGTCAGAGCTTACACAAGGCTTAGGGCTCTCTTCCCGCACCCATGTGACAGCATCGGTGACTGGTGTGTAGGCGAGTTGCAGCGTGGTGTGAAGACAATAACATAAACAGTCCAAGTGCGATGTGAGGAACTTGTATTGAAGTAATGCAAAGACAGTTCACAATAAACCTGGAGGGAAAACAGCCCAACTGGGAGCACTCCTGGGTCCCAGCCGCGCATAGAGAGCAGGTTTCAACCAGACTGACAGCGCATGTTAGGAAGGACAGAACGTGGACTGGCCATCTCGTGCCCAAGTAGGAAGATGTCCAGAGATGTTGCAAACCCTACACTTTCCCTCCTCATCAGAGACCTTTCTCTGCTGCTAGCTATGTCCCTTATATATGGTGTACCTATCCCTAATCTACCCAATCGCATATACGCATCAAGCCTGGGAGCCAGGGCCTTAAATAGGCTCTGCCTTACCCAAGATGGCTACTAAAGTCACATGTGGTGACAGCATCCAATCAGATAGCTTTGCCAGCGATCCAAGAAACCATAGAGGAATCATGTTCCTCTTGACTTCCTCTCCAACTGCAGTACTGCTGCAGACGAGAGCCACCGACAGTAGAGAAGGTAGGTTACACCTACCTACAGGTAACTTGCCATTTTGGCACAAACTATTTCATCATACATTCATGGTTGGAAAACCAAGTACTGCCCCATGGGGGGGAAGGGGAGAGAGAATGAAATGCTCCCCATACTCAATGTGTATTGGAACCAACAGAAGGCCGAGTATAACAAGAATTATGGTAGGAGTATTGTACTTTATACATAGCATTGTTCTCCTTACATTAAACAATCCTGAAAGGACGCTTAGCCAAGCTGGGTTTTTGTCCCCCCCCCCCCCGCGTTTTTAGTAAGAAGCTTTTCAGATGAGCGACATCTGGGTTATGTTATATTGTTGTGGTTGCACCGAAAACAATGTTATTCCTCATATCTGGCTTGCTGTTTATTTTTCTTTGGGGAGGAATATCACCATTCATATACAAGTTTGTGTCAGCGGTGATGAGATATAGTGGATGACGTACTGTATATACAGACAGTGGGACTTGGGAGCAGAATACAGAATTTGGGGAATAAGAGGATGAGTGACAGGCAGCTGCTTCCAAAGAAAACAGACAACCCCCATGAACTCTAGGCAAAACGCTAAATGCAGAGATTAACCGCTTCAGCCCCGGAAGATTTTACCTCCTTCTTGACCAGAGCACTTTTTGCGATTCGGCACTGCATCGCTTTAGCCGACAATTGCGCAGTCGTGCGACGTTACACCTAAACAAAATTGACATCCTTTTTTCCCACAGAACTTTCTTTTGGTGATATTTGATAACCTCTGCAGTTTTTATTTGTTGCCCTATAAACAAAAAAAGAGCTCCAATTTTGAAAAAAAAGCTAGATTTTTTACTTTTGCCTTAATAAATATCCCAGAAAAATCTATAAAAAAAATGTTTTTCCTCAGTTTAGGCCAATATGTATTATTCTACATATTTTTGGTAAAAAAAAATTGCAATAAGCATGTATTGATTGGTTTGCACAAAAGTTATAGCATTTACAAAATAGGGGGTAGTCTATGGCATTTTTTTTTTTTTTTTTTTTTTTTTTTTTTTATTGGTAGTGATGGAAATCTGCATATTTTTTTATCATGACTGCAACATAATGGCAGACACATTGGACACTTTGGATGCTATTTTGGGACCATTGTCATTTATACAGCGATCAGTGCTATAAAAATGCACTGATTACTGTGTAAATGACACTGGCAGGGAAGGGGTTAAACACTAGGGGGCAATCAAGGGGTTAAGTGTGTCCTAGGGAGTGTGTCAGTTGCTGGTATGGAGATCGAGATGCTAAGAGGGCTCCCCTTGCGGCTAAGTACAGTGTGCCCCTGAAGTTGGGAACAGGGAGCGCGGTGCCCAAAGAAGCACGGTTGGCCAGGTGCTTGTTTGCGGACAGATGGACACCTGACAGGTGTTTTTCACCTTAATGCATAGGATGCATTAAGGTGAAAAAACACGAAGGTTTACAACCCCTTTAAGATAAAAAGCCTTCTGTGTGTAGTAACCCCCCTCAGCCCCCCTAATACTTCCCTGAGCCCCGTCTCTATCCAGCGATGTCCACATACTCCCTTGGCAGTCCGGGACTCTCCATGCTGATTGGCTGAGACACAGAAGCAGTGCCATTTTCTCCTGTGGCTCTCGGTCAAAGTCAGTTAGCCAATCAAGAGAGAGAGGGGCAGAGCTGAACAGAAGCTCTGTGTCTGAATGGACACACAGAGCTGCAGCTTGGCTCAGGTGCCCCCATAGCAAGCTTCTTGTTGTGGGAGGCACTCATCAGGAAGGAGGGGCCAGGACCAGTGAAGAGGGACCCAAGAAGAGGAGGATCCTGGCTGCCCTGTGCAAAACAAACTGCACAGAGCATGTAGGTATAACATTTTTGTTATTTTTTATTTATTTAATTTTTTAAACAAGACTTTACAATCACTTTAAAATGAATTCTGACTGTAATACTCAATCTACCACCAACAACATTCCTTACCGACTCACTGCTCTGAAATGTAATGTCTTATTGTAATGTTGTATTCTAGGTTCATTGACTTCGGCACCTTACGTACCCTTTCCGGGATTACACAGTGAGACAAACGCGCCCACTGATTGGTTCCGAGATAGAGATTGGTACCCAATGTGTACAACTAGAATGCGTTCTATAGCCTCCCACAGGTGTGCAACTCCACCTATGACCAGGCAGAACTTCTCTACACAGCCAAACTGATGCCAAAGTACCATTTAACACAATTAACCCCAAAACTCACTACAGTTTTGAGCAAAAACTAAATTTGAACACATAGCACGTACTCATTAGGAGTACTGGTGCTACACAAGATTTAAAAAAAGAGGGCTGGGGTGTTCCAAGGAGGGTAGGGGACACAGGCAGGAAGAACTGGAGTTGAACATTAAGGCACAAACAACCAAATTGCCAAAAAAGTTGACATTTGTCATATTTTACGGATTCCCTAGCTGATTCACTCATTTTCATTGATTACTATAGTCATTATTTGTTGTGATTTTGATTAAAGGCAAAACTTTTGTTTTAGTTTTGGATAGAATGGAGATGGATTAGAACACCTGTCAGATTTTTATTGTTGTCTTTTCTCCCATTCAGGAGATTCACCCTCTCTACTTGTCCTGTTTACCATTATCACTGAAAGGCAAAGTAAGGAAAAATTCCAAATGGGGTTGCCCCCAGAACAGGATCAGAGGAGAAATGTTCCAATGGGAACACTAGCTCTGGTGACTCTGTTGACAACCAGGGATTCCCACACTTTAGAGGAATTTCCTCTCATGATCTGTTTTGGCTATGGAAAAAGAAGTGTAGAGAAATCTCTCCAATTGGACACAGATTGCAAAAATAGACCTTACAGGGTTTATAACCCTTCCATACTCTATCCAAAATGAAAAAAGTTTTGCCTTTAGTTCTACTATAATACTATTGTTGATGTTTGCCGTTATTAATATTTCTATTGTTGGTATTGTTGCTGTTTTCTGTCATAATTGTTACAGTTACCATTATCAGTCTTAGCATTATCACTAGTATATTTAAGGCTCAAAATAGTTGTCCTGGTGGTGTTTCAACCTTGAAGATTCATGATGTTTAGTCCAGTATTTACTATAGAAGCACGTTCGGGTTGGATAATTGACCTTATTCCTTTGTTCCAAGGATGTGCAGCCATAAATACAACTATTATCCCACGTATCTCCCCTAAGCGCACCAGATAGATGGTAATTTCATGGGGAATATGTAGAGCTTGTGTAAACACGGCTCACTTCTCTATTATATTAAAAGTAAAATCAATAGTCTAATAGAGTGTGTACTTTGCACTGCCTGCATGGTGCTGATCAATAGAGGCCAAGGTTAATGTGCCAATTCAGGAACCCGTACCTCCCACCGCTGGGCTCTGCTCACAGTCTGGCGGCAAGAAGTCATGTTATTTTCCTTGTCAAAGGAATTATGCAACTTACATATTACTTTTTTTTATATCGCGCAAACATATTAAATGGAGTCTTACAAAGTCAATAAAAACAGCCCCCTACTGGATATATACTCTAGAAGAAATTTTGATTGGATGCCAATTATTGGACCACTATAGTGAATATGCAGTAGACAGTAAATATGGGTTCTACGAGAAACATCCTCAACATGTATTTCTGTCTGTAGAAGCAGGAAAGCTAAGGATGAGAAGCACCAGCAATAAGAAAACTACTTGAATATGTCAAACCAAATAAAATCATATTGAAAAATTCAAAAATGATGTCAGTCAGTTTAATAACTATCCTAATCAAATGCATATTCAAATCATCCAAACCAACTTCACAGTCCACGCAGCAAATCATACTTTATTGCCCACTAACCTGACTACTCAATGACTGGTGTCCATGGCAGTATTCCAGTGATCATAATGTGCACTGGTGACTGGACTCCACAGTAAGGCCGCGTACACACGCGCGGACTGTTCGCCCAACCTTGTCCGCTGAACAGTGTTTGGGCGGACAGTCCGCTCGTGTGTGGGGCTTCAGCGGACAGTTTCAGCGGACAGTTGGACGAACAAGGTCTTACGGAAATTCCGAAAAACTGTCCGCTGAAACAAGGTTTCAGCGGACTGTTCGCTCGTGTGTAGGCTTGTTCGGCCAACTAAGTCTCGCGCATGCTCAGAAAGGATTTTCACGCCGAAAGCTATAATGCAGTGTATAGGACGTCGTATTTTTCGTCCCGTCGTACGTGCCGTTCACGTCATCGCGCACGGTTTCAGCAAACTGTTCGTTCGTCGTGTGTGGGCAAGTCCGTCCATGCTAAGTTTGAGCGGACTGTTTGCCGAAACTGTTGGACGGACAAAGTTGGGCGAACAGTCCGCGCGTGTGTACGCGGCCTAAGACACAGGCCTCTCTGATCTGATCAGTGACAGATCAGAGAGGGGTTTTGGACTCTGAAGCAACCAGAGAACAAGTGCAGGTTTGGCTGACTCTGGCAGCTTTGGAGGACCAGGTGGAGGTATCTGTTGGCCCTGGACTATGTGTGGAACCTGAATAAGATGATAGCCAGGAGGAACAATTGCAGACTTTTGGGCCATCTCTGCTGTTGAGCAGGAGCAGGTCTTTGTTTTTTTCTTATTGGCCTCAAATAATCTTACCCAGGGGTTGGTAGCTCTAACCAGAAGAGAAGCAACCAGCAACTTATAGTTGCTTGACAATGCTGTTTTGAGTTTCATCCCAGATAGGTGTTAGGTTAGCAAAGGATAGAAATGTTTGCACTTGAAAGAGTGTAGAGTATTATGCCTCGTACACATGATCAGATTTTCTGACAACAAATGTTGGATGTGAGCTTGTTGGTGGAAAGTCTGACCGTGTGTATGCTCCATGAAACATTTATTGTCGGACTTTTCGCCAACAAATGTTGGCTAGCAGGTTCTCAAATTTTCCACCAACAAATGTTTGTCGTCGGACTTTCCGATCATGTGTACACAAGTCCGTCGGACAAAAGTCCACACATGCTGGGAATCAAGTATGAGCCGGAATCACCCGGTAAAACTAGCATTCGCAATGGAGATATCGCGTACGTCTTGTACATCACTACGTTAGTAATTGTTGGCCAACATTTGTGTGACCGTATGTATGCAAGACAAGTTGGCGCCAACATCCTTCAAACAAAAATCCGCAGTTTTGTTGTCACAAAGTCTGATCGTGTGTACGGGGCATAAGGGTATGCACTTCTTCACCTAGTAATGTGCTTAGTGTCCTCGATGACAAATCCCTCCCAGCCTTTACCCCTCTAATCCCATCCCTTGCGTAATATTTGAATTGAACAAATCAGCGACAAAGAGTTTCCTACACAAAAATGCAACCCATTTGCTTATTTCTAATCAAACCCCAAGTCAGTCAAATGATGATCTTATTTTCCTGCAAGTATGAGATCATCCAGAGATGGTCAGATATGGTAGTCGGCAATGAGATTGTGGGTCTTGCTGGAAATAGATGGCATGCTCTTCCGTTCGCCATGATCAATCAACATTACTGTAAAAATTTGGAATGAGCAACAACCAATAAGTAATCACCTTCCATTGTCCTAACTGCTGTAAAGTGCTCAAAGGTGTAATCTTATTGGCTGCTATGCCTAGCTATACATGGCATATCATCTCTTCTCATTACACTTCCTTATTAAACTTGCAGACCGAAACACAAATATATACGTTGCGGTTTGCAATTGGTTTACCGATGTTCTGGCTTAAGCTATGAGCCATAACCTCAGTAATTTTTTTCAGTCGGTGGCTGTTTTTCTCATGAAAGTGGTCCGAGTGGCTAATTAGCCGCTGAATCACTTTCAGAAGTGGTGAGAGGGAACGTTCCCCCCCCCCCCTTACCGCCGCTGCCTGGTGTTTCTTGGGCTTACAGTTTTTACCGTTGTGGCTGAGAAACGTTCTGATAGTGTAGCCAGCTGACCACAGAGGCGAACAGAGACCAGATCGGCTCTGATCGCCTCTATTGCCTTGAAGGACCGGAGCAATGTCACAATGTTACTCCTGGTCTAGGGCGGTAATAAAGATCAAAAAAAAATGTTTTTTGATCTTTTGCTTATAAAGGTAAGAGAGAGATTTGGGGTCTTTTTGACCCCGGATCTCTCCATAAAGAGAATCTGCTATCCTTATTTCTAATACAAGGGTTGTTTACATTCCTTTTAATAGGAATAAAAGTGATTAAAAAAAAATTAAAGGGACAGTGTAAAAATAAAAAAATAAGAGAAAAACCTATGCTCTCATGCAGAAGCAAACACATTCATAGGTCGCACATGCAAATGCAATACCTTACATGTGTTCGCACCACACATGTGAGGTATTACCACGAACATTAGAGCGAGGGCAATAATTCTAGCACTAGGCCTCCTCTGTAACTTTAAACAGGTAACCTGTAAAAAAAAAAAAATGTAAGCGCCATCTATGGAGAGTAAGTACCGTAGTTAGTCACCATTTCACGAGCGTGCACAATTTTAAACCATGACAAGTTGGGTATCTATTATACAGTGTAACATAATCTTTCGTCTTTTAGAAAATAAATGGGGGTATATATTGTGTTTTTTTTTTTTTTTTTTTTTTTATCATTAAAGTATATTTCCAAAAAAATTGCATTTAAAATGACCGCCATTTTATTCCCCAGGGTCTCTGCTAACAAAAAATATATACTGTATTTGCTGGCGTATAAGACTACCTTTTACACTTAAAAAAAATGCCCAAAAATCGGGGGTCGTCTTATACGCCGGGTATACAGGTATACAATGCTGCCCGATGGATGTCAGCCCCCAAATGTCTGCTAATACTGTATGTGGTTTTAACTACAAACAGTATACGCCGTTGAGCCAATCCCAGCGAGCAATGTATTCTATTAATGAATACAGAGCCTGCTTGGATTGGAGTAACAACCTCTGCCAATCCAAGCAGGCTACATAGAGTAGCCTGCTCGGATTGGCTTTGAGAGAGAGAGAGAGAGAGGCAAGGGCTGGTGATGCTACAGCCTCTGCCAATCCAAGCAGGCGTTGTATTCATTAAAATAATACACCGCTCACCATACTTCCCTGGGTAAATCCATTCACTGATCTCCTACTACTATACATCCTGCTGTTTGCCTTTCAAGTCCCAGGCACCCAAGAGGGACAGGTAAATCTGGGACATATGACAGGGGGGTTATTAAATGCATTTTGGTGGACAATTCCCATAGAATGTAACCCAAAAGTGGTATAGGTTTGGTTAGTGAAAAATTCTACTTGCCAGAGTTGTGGCATTCAATAGATCTCCGTTTGTGTTATTATTGTTTGATTTACTTTATGACATAACACAGCATCGCGTATGAGTAGTTGGCATTCTTGCTTTATATTTTTTAATCGTTCTAAAGTTTTTTTTAAATGGTGTTGCCTCAGAAGGGGGGTAGTCTTATACCGTGAGTATTGCCCAAAACCTATGTTTTCACTTGAAAAATAGGGGGTCGTCTTATACGCCCAGTCGTCTTATACGCCGGCAAATACGGTAATGTTTGGGGGTCATAAGTAATTTTATAGCACAAAAATACCGATTTTAAACTTGTAAACTAAAAGTGCCAGAAACAGCTTGGTCTTTAACTAAGCCTGTATGTGGTAATAAGGAATGTCCTTGCTTCTCCTACTACTAGCAGCTGTGAAGCCTCCCACCATTATGTGCCAAATATTTGCATGATTCATTTCACTGCTGCTCTTTGATGTCAGATGGAGCCATGTAAAACTGTCAGCATAATACCCCACAACACACAGCCTACCCGGCGTGAGAATTCAGGGAAGTGGAGAACTTGGGTTACTCATAAATTTGTAATTTTATTTGCAAAAATATATCTAAAATGATGATGCTATTTAGTCACAACAATTCTTAATATATGCTGGGTCTCATTCATCTCGGAAATGTTAGCTGAGGCAAAAGCATGGAAGACCTTGTTAGTCCTGTACTGCGGACGCTGTGCCGAAAAAAAATCGTATTATTTACTAGTATAGCCTGTAGGCTCCCTGAAGCTTATCTCTTCCTCGGTATTGACTTAGCATACCTTGTTTTGCAATGTATCATTTTGTGAAGGCAGCCATCTTGGTAGAGACAGGGCTTTGCTTCCTTGTGTCAGGGCTGCCCCCTGATGACTGGAGATCTGACGATTGGGTCAATGAATATTCAAGATGTAGTAGAGAAGGTGGAATAATCATAGATCCACAAATTGGAGGAAGGAGCAGCAAAAAGTAACAGGCTCCCAGGTACAGCTTCCTCACCAGCAAGGAGAACAGTGGGCACTGGCAGCACAAAACCTTCTTTTTGGATAAAGTAGGGAAGGATTAGAACCTCTCTCAAGTTTCCATTGTGGGCTGTGCCTCCATTGACTAGATCTTCCCTCACTGTCTGTCCTAGTGACCACCTAGGAAGAAAATATTTTTTTTCTTCAAGCCCACATTGAGGGACACTAAAATACCAAAGTGAACCAAAAATTGCACGTGAACACTCGCACAAATAAAAGTGCACTAGGGTGGGTCAGATTGTCCCCTTATGAAGAGAAAAGACCCCTTCCTGACCCCTGGCACACAAGACTCATGACAGACTTAAGCCACAAGTAGGTTCACATAGCCAAAAGGCCTAATGGACCCCATTACTCAAGATCAGTCAAAACCAACCAACAAGTACTGTGTGTGTGGAGGCTGTCCCGAAGAGTCGCCTAATGAAAGGGGCCCTGGATGGCTCTGAAATGTTGCCGTATGTTTACTATGCGACCACGAAAATAAAGCTTTGTGCCCTTTTGAGGAATTCTTGATGTGCTGGTGACATTTCTTCACTCCGATTGTCCCAAAGAGAGACGTTCCCAATGCAAATGCTATTCAGACTCCCTAGCCCAACCTTTATATGAGCTCTTTAACTAAACTGGTTTTGAGTTTTTTATGCTAATTCTCAAAATGGTTCTACGGCTGGGAATTGGGTGTTCTTCAAAGCACAATCTTCAATAAAATGTGTCCGCAGTGCCATAAGTAAAGTGTTACAGTGTCTGGAAAGTCAGCCAGGCCTATGTTCCAGAATATAGCTGAATACTCATAGAGATTTGGAATGCAAATCTGAGGCCAGCACATCTGATAGAAGAATCATTCCCCTAATGCAACTTCCTACAGTGAGATACAAAGTAAAACAATGTCAATGTCTGAGATCAACCTGTGCTGAGAATCCCAGCATAGCTGTTTGGGTGAGATTGTCTCTTCAGGCGGTTAGTGACGTCAACAGTTGATCTCTAATGTGGGAAAATCTCTTTGATTTACAGTAAATTATGGGTGAGTGTAGAATTTTTATTGCACCAAGAAACAGCTATAGATAGATTATCTAGATAGAGTATCTGTCTTTAATTTTCTTTTTCACAAAACTTGTTCTCTTTTTCTTATCTCATCCACTACAGCTTCTGTTTCTCTTCCTAACGCTCAATCCTGCTACTTCTCCTTTTGGTCCATTGTTGTAGCCTGAAACATTGGGGGCCCATTACAAATCATAGACTAGGGTCCCTGAACTTCTGTACCCATCCAGGCAGAACATCCCCAGCTCTTATAATTCTCCCCACAGTTAAGGACAGCCATAGACGTTTTGAATCTTGGCCGGTTCAGCAGGCACCAGCCAAGATTCAATCCGTGTGTGGGCAGGTTGAATGTAGTAAGTTTATCGACTGATCAACTTGGCTACAACCAGCCTGCTGGATTCACTTGCGATTATCGCTAGTGGCATCTATAGCCGCTAGCAATACACATCGTCTTCCCCCCGCCCGGAGCAGACAATTGCTTGGCAAGAGGGATTCCCCTGTCAGGACTGTTTGTGTTGATGAGAAAATGATTGCAGGTATTAAATATTGCGCCATCTTTGGCCTACCTAACACTCATCCCTTTACCTTGTACCTATAACCCTGCCCCCTCATAACCTATCCTCCACACATTGTTCTCACCCCAACTCCTATTACTCCTCCATCTAACACATAATGTTTCTTTGCTCTAATTGCCCTCTCCTCCAAACCCTATTACCCCCCAATAGCACATTATGACCCATTTTCTCTAGGATAATTGTCCTCTCCTCCAAACCTAACCCCCCCCCCATCCCAAATCTTATTACCCCCTCTACCTAGCACATTATGTCCAATTTTCTCTAGAATAATTGTCCGCTCCTCCAAACCTAGCCCCCCCCCCCATCCCAACTCCTACTTCCCCCTCTACCTAGCACATATATCCCGTTTTCTCTAAGATAATGGTCCTTTCCTCTAAATCTGTACACCCATTCCAACTTCTATTACCCCTTCACCTAGCACATATATCAAATTTTTTCTAA
Organism: Lithobates pipiens; assembly: GCF_037356315.1. Classification (NCBI taxonomy): domain Eukaryota; kingdom Metazoa; phylum Chordata; class Amphibia; order Anura; family Ranidae; genus Lithobates; species Lithobates pipiens. The sequence goes on along the minus strand of NW_027507758.1, from coordinate 572,240,184 downwards.
GATAATGGTCCTCTCCTCTAAACCTCAACACCCATTCCAACTCCTATCACCCCTCCACCTAGCACATTATGTCCCATTTCCTCTAAGAAAATTGTCCTCCCCTAAAAAACGAAACCCTTATCCCAACTTCTATTACCTTCCACTAACTAGCATTGTATATCCCCTCTCCTCCAAGCTAGTTGTCCTAACCATTTAAACAGTTTTAAATAAACGGCTTCCCCATGAACGGTCATTTTGTAAAAATTTGTAATTGTTTTGATACATGTCCCCCATGGCAATGCCCACTACCCATGCCTTTTTGCTTTTCCAAAAAAAGCTTACAAATTTGTCTTAAAAAGGCCAGAGAAGTCAATTACAAGAAGTGGCTCCCATAGACTTTAACAGAGAATTATGGCCAAATCTTTTTTGGGAATACTTCCCTTCTGGGTCACAGGGGTACATTTACATTTGCATTCCTTACTGTTTGACCGCTGTTGGCTGACATCACAGAGTCACTTCAGGCACTGGACGGTTCACGACCATATAGTCGGGATCCACCTAGCTGCCCGACTGACAGCTGGTTACAGATCTCAGCAACTGAGAGCCAAAGCCAGGTGCAACAACCCTCTTACCATCCTGGTGCACTAGTCAGTGCTGGAGGGGAAGAGCAGAGAGCCTGTGGCTGACAGTTATTGCTCTCAACTCAGAGAATTTATCGTATGGGATCTCTCAGGAGAGTTGGTGGAGGTCAGCTGCAGCATCAGACCAATAGTAATGGGGGTTGCTGCTATGGTCAGCATCCGAAGCAGCCTTTGTCTGCATAGCTCTAAATATTGGGTATGGTTTAAAGGGGTCTGAGACTGAGCCCCCTAAACTGCACATGTATTCCACACAGCCCCTGTTCCCTCTAAATACTTCTTTGCCCTGTCTTCTTTACACTTTGCCACAAGTAACAGTCTCAAATAAAAATCCCAAAGACAAAACATTTGTTTAAAATACAATTCTTCCACTGTATAGGCTTTTCTGTCTAAACTAACCTTAAAATAGAACCTAAATCATTTGGGGGCTACATAGAAACCAGCCACTGTTAAGAAAATTGTTCAGGGGTATATAATATACAGCACAGTTAACTGAGTGCAGCAGTTGGGATTATGTACAATAATGCCCATTGCTAGTCAGCGGTAGGAAAAAAAATCCCTGATGTGGATAACCAGTAGGAAAAAAAATGCCTTGGCATCAGTGGAAGGTTAAAAATGCTCTGGGGTTAATGGTCAGGTTGCAAAAAAAAAACAGACACCGGTGGTCATTGGGAGTAAAATATGGAAGGAAAAAATGCTCACCGTCAGTGGATAGAGCTCTCCTCAATTTCTCGCTCGGGGACATGCAGCATCATCTAATCCTTATCTTCTCAGCCTGACTGTCCCAGGCCCTCTCCTTTAATGTATTGGATTTCAACAATTTCAATCATGGAAACTCGGCAACATCACATATAGGAATTACTTAGGGTGGGCTGCATGCAAATATAGCCAGCCTAGGATTGTACACCCCTCCAGCCTGATATCCACCTATCAAGGCATTTTAATATACTAGATGTATCACCCTTCTAGTGTAGAGCAAGCTGATATGTAAATTTTGTTTGGCTTACCTGTAATCAGAGGTTTATTATTTAGGGCTGCTCAGTGTTTCACAGGCTGATGCTCTGTTACTTCCCCCTGTTTTCTAGAGGATCCAAGAATCACAGTAGGAGGAGCGACAGGGCATGTAGCCTGAATATTTATGGAACTGTAGCCAATCCCTGGGGAAGTGGGCCCAGTATGTGGCTGGGGAGCCATAAATAGTATGAGGCCCAGGCACCAGTGTGCAGTGTTTCTAGTTCCAGTCCTGCAGAAGGAGACCCATGTGAGGGAGCTCTGCCTCTTGGTGCAGGAGCCTAGAAGAAGTCTTGAGGAAGACATTGAGGTCCCTGCTGGGCTTTCAAATCCATGCCTGGGCATCTAGTTGAGTCTAGAGAAGCTCACTGGAGAGAGCCAGAAGGTCCAGTCTAGGGATGGCCGAACGGTTCGCCCAGCGGTTGGTTCGCGGCGAAATTCGGCTGTTCGCGGTCCGCCTGATCGGTGGGCTATTGCCGCTGTTCGCCCGGCGGACTTCCGTGTTTTTACTGTGTAAAATAACTTTGACCTATGATGACACATCCATCATGTGGTACAGGACAGCCAATTGAGACATTACAGCACATGGACACTTGGACATTCCCCCTAACTTATAAATAGACCCGATCCAGCGGCCATTTTACATTCTTTCTTCTGTCACTATAGGGAGAGGTTGCTGTGTGGAGCAGGGAGAGACTGCAGTGACCCAAATCGCTAGCTATTAGGTCCACAAAAGTTTTTAAGGACTGGTATGGTATAGGTGTTAAGCCCCATACACACTGTCAGTTTTTCTGCAGAGTTTTTCCTTCAGATTTACCAAAACCATATAATATGAGGTCAAACCTCAGGAGTTTCAATTTGTATGCAATCAGGCGGGCCCTTGTACTACATGGTTTTGGTAAATCTGAAGGAAAAAGTCAGCAGAAAATCTGATAGTGTGTATGGGGCTTTAGGTGTAGTTCAGGATATAGATTTGAGGCACTGCTATTCAAGTCATTGTTGCTGCAGATTGTCTTTTTGTCAGGGCTGAGAGAGGGACAGGACGCTGTGTGCAGCAGGGACAGTCAGTTTAATCATTAGCTGTTACTATTAGGTCCACAAAAGTCCTTTTCAGGACTGGTATGGTAAAGTACTACAGGATATAGTTTTGAGTGCTATTCAAGTTCTTGTTGCAGGAGCCTGTGTTTTGTCAGTTTAAATAGGGACAGGCAGGAAGCTGTGTGTGGCAGTGAGGGACAGTCAGTTTAATCAGTAGCTGTTACTATTAGGTCCACAAAGGTTCTTTTCAGGACTGGTATGGTAATAGGCTTGTACACGTATAATATTCTTTCTTCCAAATATAGAAAGAATATTATACTTGACTGCTGCCCTTCTGCTGCAGTAGTCCTTTATGAGTATAGGGACTGAGGTACAGTCTGCTAATCACAACCTACTTCCTTCTAAGGACTGGTAAGGTATAGCGTACTACAGTATATAGGTTTGAATGAGGTACAGTCTGCTAATCCTTAAGGACTAGTATAGGTCCACAATATATAGGGTTGAGGTGCACTACTGCTGACTGCTGCCCTGTTCTGCAGCAGTCCTTTATCAGTATAGGGACTGAGGTACAGTCTGCTAATCACAACCTACTATTTGCACAAAGGTCCTTCTAAGGACTGGTAAGGTATAGCGTACTACAGTATATAGGGTTGAGTGAGGTACAGTCTGCTAATCACAACCTAAAAAGCACACCGTACTATATGCCCGTACCCTCCTGTTTGAAGAGGTTGAGCGGTGTCATATTTTTGGGGCCCAGCAGCAAGTTGCTGGTATCAGTGCTGCTGTTAGTGCTCTCTATCTCGGTGCAGGTGTCAGTGCTGTATATCACGGTGCTGGTGCTGGTGATCATCTCCTGCACCCTCTTCTTTGCCTACCCTGACCTTCCCTCGCCTCTATTGTCTCAAGAGTCCTGAATTGTCAGAATTTCACATATAAAAAAAGAATGCTTGTAGTTGTCGATCCCAGATTCACCTCATACATTTGTTATGTCATTGGCCATGTGGTGGGATTATGTGTGCACAGCTAGTAATTATTTTGTGGCTGCAAATATGACCTGTAGGTTTGTAAAGTTCACCATCCCTGTGCTGTGCTGACTTCCTCCTGGGGCTGTACCTGCTGTGCATATTATGAGGGGCTCCCACCATCTCTGTGCTATGCTCATTATGAGGGGCTCCCACCATCCCTGTGCTATGCTGACTTCCTCCTGGGGCTGCTTACGGTGCAGGTGTCAGTGCTCTCTATCACGGTGCTGATGTCAGTGCTGTATATCACGGTGCTGGTGTCAGTGCTTTGTCAGGCTGCTGATGTCAGTGCTCTCTATCACGGTGCTGGTGTCAGATCACTCTATCACGGTGCAGGTGTCATTGCTGTATGTCACGCTGCTGGTGTCATTGCTGTATGTCACGCTGATGATGTCAGTGCTGTATATCACGGTGCTGGTGTCAGTGCTGTATATCACGGTGCTGGTGTCAGTGCTGTATATCACGGTGCTGGTGTCAGTGCTTTGTCACGCTGCTGATGTCAGTGCTCTCTATCACGGTGCTGGTGTCAGTGCTGTATATCACGGTGCAGATGTCATTGCTTTATGTCACGCTGCTGGTGATCATCTCCTGCACCCTCTTCTTTGCCTACCCTGACCTTCCCTCTCCTCCATTGCCTTCATGCGCTCCACAGTCCTGAATTGTCACAATTTCACATATAAAAAAAGAATGCTTGTAGTTGTCGATCCCAGATTCACCTCATACACCTGTTATGTCATTGGCCATGTGGTGGGACTATGTTTGCACAGCTAGTAATTATTTTGTGGCTGCAAATTTGACCTGTAGGTTTGCAAAGTTCGCCTCCCATTGAAGTCAATGGGGCCCGCCGCAAACGTTAGGGTTCGCGAACTATCGGCCGCATTCGCAGTCCGCGTTCGCGAAACGTCCCGTCGGAAGTTTGTCCATCACTAGTCCAGTCCAGTTGTCCTATGGTGGATCTACATCTTCATCATTAGGAAGTGCCTGGTGGATATTGGCGAGAGGCAACAGATGATCGTGTGGGTAGATGACCCCAGTGCTGAAGAATAGTGACTGTGTGTGGCTTTTAACTCTAGAAGGAGTACAGGTGACCAACAGCATAAGAGACCTAGTGGGACATTCAGTTTGTGCAGTGCAGCCAGCAGTTTGTGCAGTGCAGCCAGAAGTTTTGCAGTTCATTGGGGTGAAAGAGTGTTGGAAATGCAGTGTGCCAAGCTGTGTGTGCTCTAAAGGGGAAATGGGACCAAATTCTCCAGTGGCTCCTACGGGGGAGGGGGGGGGAAGCTATATGTATAGAAATCACAAGACAATTCAGTGCCTCCTCTGGGGCTAGTGCTACATAAACAGTACAGTACATGTAGCTCTACCCCAGAGGAGCTGCTGAATGGTCTTATGATTTCTCTGCACAAATGAAGATGACACACCTCGCTCACTCAGAACTTACTGGCACACCTCGATATATTTCAAAAAATGTATTAGCCTAAGTATAGCCTAAAAGAAGAGAGTATTAGCATGTGTATTTATACAATCAGTATGATAATAGGGTTACTCTGAGATATATGGTTAAACACATGCAGTATTCTTACCATTAGTAAGGCCAGTCATAGACCATTCGAATCTCGGCCGGTTCAGCAGGTACCACCAGCCTGCTGGATATACTCGCAATTATCGCTAGCAGCTGCTATAGCTACTAGCAATAATAACTGTCTTCTGAGACGGTCCCTCTTTTCCTTCCTTACAAGTGGTGGGAGTGCTCTGTTGTACAGTCCGATCTAAGCAGGCAAGATCTGCCTGCATTGAACCATAGAGATCTCGTGATGACATCATTAAAGATGGCTGCTGTACATCTGCATTAATGAATATTCAGTTTAACCCTGTCCACACTCTAGAAGGGTAATTCAGCAGTAACAAAGGAAGAGGTTCTGTAGCCGACATCAGCTACAGTCCAGGTTACATAAACACAACCCCTCCCAAGAGCCAGCCCACTCCTTGCACCAGGGGTAAGGGTTCTTGAGAAGAATACTGAGGACGGATACTGTGATGTTGTTTACCTCTCCCACCTGCCATGATCTGACTGCATTGAATCATAGAGGCCTAGTGACCTCATTAGGTCTTAAAAAAATCTATGCTTTTAAAAATGAAAAGGCTTTTAATGAATTACATTTTTTCTTAGCATGTTGATGAGGAGTTTGAAGGAACATTTTAAACTTAAGCTTAGATGCTCTTTTTCACTGCCAATTAGAATTTTTTTTCTTTTGTTGCATTTCTTATTAAAAAAGAAAAAACAAAAATTAATGTTGGATGAAAACTTTAATGCAGTTTATCACTTTTGGTAGTTAAATAGTGCCCTTTTATAGAGATCTATACATCAGACTAAAGAGGGACAACTAAAGAGGTATTGGTTCTGAATGAAGGACAGATGGGCACCTTGCCAGCTCTTTCCATCCTCCATTCTTCCCACAGTTTGTTTCATTCTGTCTTTTCCTTTTCTCATCTCCCTTCACAGTTTTCGTCTCTTCTCCAGCTCCAGTCTGTCACCCCCTCCTTCCATCTATTTTCCAGAACCCCTTCTCCTCTCTGGCCTCCAATCAGTCTAGCACCCCTCGAAGAATAAACACCTACACAGACATTGTATAGAGCAGTACAATGGGCCACAAGAAGGGCCACTTAGCTCAGACTAAACATCTATCTGGTAGACTCTCCTCTGTCTTTGACCGCTCTGAAGATGCAACAATTTGGCCATGAGTGTCCCATTTATGAAATGGAAACCAGAAGTTTCCTATCAAGCGTTTTCCAGCAACCGTCAGACGTCTCCCCCGTCCTGAACGCCAGCGCGGCCCGTGGGTATAATACAACATGTTGTGTTAAGCAAATTGCGTTTTGACTTTTAATATGACTCAGTGCATGTCACATCTGCCTTGTGTCTCACCGAGCGCGTGGCTGTTCAGTGTCAGCGCTTGTCACTTGTCACAACTCTGGAATGCGAGCGTTCTCTAAAACTCGCCTGTCCTTGGGAGAGGTAAAGTACCCTTCACCTCCAAGAGTGCACAGATAACCCCTTCCACACTGACCTGCACATTAAAGGAAAACCACATCAATTAGAACAATTTTACAGGTTTATAAAATTATGTTTTTTATCACTTTTAAAATAATATACAGTTCATATAATTTTATTATTTACAAATAAACATTCAAACAGTCACATTTTTACTGCCCCTTGACCACCCACCTACAATTTTACATGGCGGCTACTTTGAGCAGTACATATGGTCATGACGCAAAGTTTATCAGTATATCATGTTTGGCAGGTGGTTCCAGCTACCAAACGAGTCCATTGATGCCAATGAGACCTCATGCCAAATGCTTGCCCCATGGATGAAGCATGGTATTTCAATGTAAAATCCCCCTTGGGTTTGATAAAAAAAAAAAAAAGGAAAAGAAAAAGAGGTGGCAGTATCACTTCCTAAAGCCCTGTGGACCTGCCTCCGAAAAACGATCCCTAAAGTGGAACTCCAGTGATATTATTTTTTTTTTTTGTGTGTGTAAAATCCACCCCATGATAGTCACACTTTTTCTGATTTAATCTGGCATATGCTGCACATGTATTCTTGTCTGTTATTTAGTTATTGCATTTACTCACTGTAGCCTCTGTGACATGCTCCCATCTTCATTATGGGCATCTGAAGCCCCTAAAAGATTCTTTCTGCTGGCTACCCAGCACGCATCTCCCGATCCAAAGCACAGCACACCAATTGTATTGCAGGTTGCCATAGCAATGGCGGCAGCGGAGGAAGTTCCTGTCCCGTTGTTATAGCAACCTGTTAATATAGAAAACCCGGAAGAAAGCTAGCATACATGGGATTGTTGACACTTATATCCCAGGAGCTAACGGGCAGCAGGATATGAAATACCTAAGTGATATGTCAAGATAAAACGGAAATGGAGATCTATGGTAACAGCAGGGAAGTTGGGATTATAGTAAAAATAATAAAAAACTACATAAGTTATATAAAAATTGAAATGTATTACATAAAACAACAAGTATAAGGTTCAGTAAAAATTAGCAGAGCATGATACAAATCATGTTTATGGTCACTGATATCCGAATATTGTGGGTGATCAGTACTTGATGTATCCCAACATGTTTCGCCAACAATGGCTTCCTCGGGAGACTTTTACGGACCACCAATATTCCATATAGTTCAAGGGAGCATCAGAGAAAAACACTGAGCAATTCCACAGAATTGGGAAGGGGAGGCAATGTGTGATCACAAAGGATATATAGGGGCCAGGAAAACTCCGCTATAAACTTGGATTAGTAGATTAGTGCAGCAGATAACAGCAATCATGCAATGTGGAGCTATCGCATAATGACCACTCGTGCTATGCAATACATAAAGACAATGGTCGCCCATGCCCTCCAGCCTACAGTTAATATACTTTGGAAAACCAACGCTCCAAACATTCATTGTATTGCGATCAGCAATGGTGGGGTGGGCCAAAGATCAAAAATAGGGTGGAACTTTAAAGCTAAACTTCAAGGAAAGATGTAGGCAGGTGCAGTCTATATTCTCCACTGCAGGTGGTGCTCGACAATAGCAGCAATCCAGATGGGGGGAGGAAGGTGTCAGTGTGTTTTTTTTTTTTTTTTTATTATTTTTACAATTTAACCTTTCGTACACATCGCTGGATCACGATGGGGCACAGGTAAGTATTAGGGGAGGCTAGGGGGATGCTGCACATAGAATTCATGAAGGTAAGAAATCTTGAGCCTTTAGAGCTGCTTCAATTGAAAATTTCCATTTTTATTTTATTAATTTAATTTAATTTTAAAACAACTGTAGTGCTGCTAGGTTATTAATAGATTTTTTGGCCTTTTTGCAGCCAGGGAGAGCATTTATCATTTGGTTAAAGCGGAGTTCCAGCCACAATTTTTTTTTCCTTTAAAAGTCGGCAGCTACAAGTACTGACTTTATTAAGGACACTCATCTGTCCAGGGAGCCCGTAATGTTGGCCCCTTGAGGCCGATCTGTCCATCGGATCGGGTGCAGGTGCCGCCATTCCAACTAAGGGAAACCGGCAGCGGAGCCTGCAGGCTTCACAGCCAGTTTCCTACTGCGCATACGCAAGTTGCACTGCGCTTTGTGAATGGCCAGCTCATCTTTTGGGACACACACAGGTCCCAAAGGCAGCAAGGGAGAAGGAGAAGGGCACAGAAAAGGCTGTGATGTACTATGCCGCAGCTGGGCTAGGACGAGGGTACACTATGTACTTCTAAAAAGGTAAGATAGGAAAAAAAATATAGGTGTTCAAAAATGATGGGTGGAGGGGTGATCCTTTCTGGGGTCCCAGCTTTTGCTTCAGCTGGGACACTTTTGGCCTAGCCTTCTAAAGATTGCAGAGAGCTATCTAAGGATCCAGGACATAGGCAATCATGGCTGGCTGCAAAGACCCATTTCCACTGCCTTTCTCAGTTCTCTCTTCACTGGTTTTACACCCATCTCTCAAACTGCAATCTCCCAGTTCTCTCAGGTGTGCCTCCCCAGTCCTCCCGGCTGTGTTCACTCACCAGCCCTCTTGGCTGTGACCAGTAGTCCTCCTGGAGGCTCTTAGTGTTCTCTCCCACTGTCCTCTCTCCTGCTCTCTTATGTGCCTCTGATTCCAGGATCTCTTCACTCCACTCGGATGCACCTGAGCCCCAACTCAGGGTCACTCCAGCTCTTCCACCCGTCAACTTCTCCCCAGTTGGGCTGACCATAGGTAGTTGAGGAGGCCTGCCCCCTGCCAATCCAAGTTGGGGATTGGTCAAGGCTCCCCAGGTACCTCAAGCAGGTCCACCTCTTCTCCCCTCCTCCCCTTCCAGGACCTTCTAAAAACAAGGGGGAGGTGATGGTGATGCCACCTGTCAGTCACCCAACTCTCCCTGAGCCACTCCCAGCCCAGAATGAAAACAAACAGGCCTAGGCCTACTCCTATGCTGTCATAAAATTCTCACTTCTAGCACTCACTAACCAGGGGGGATGGGGGGGCTGTGATGGAACTTTGCCTCTACACGATCATTGGCAATGTCTTTATCACCACATGGTCAGTGGTAAAGAACTCCTGGAGCAGAGGTGCAGGTGAAGCTGTCGAAAACGCATGGTCCGGTGACATTCCTCATTAAGGACTCAGGAAGGTCGGTGAGTGTTACCCCAGTGGAAGGCTGGATGTAATAGAAAGTCTGTGAGGGAACATTTCTTCTACACGTTCATTAGCAAAGTCTTCATTGGTCACACAGGGAATGATGGGTATTCCTGGGTCAGAGAAGAGACTGTGGGGATTTGTGTCAAGACGATGTGGCCTGAGGGCACAGGATTTGCAGGTTGGGCTGGCTGGCAACAGTAGTCCACCATCTAAAGTCATGCTTTTAACTAGACCTCCAGGGAGAGGTACTGTAGGCCTCAGGTCTAGTAGCAGCGAGCAACCAGAGCCAGATGAGGGGCTTATTCAGAATGAGTCCTTATCTATCAAAAGAAGATGATGTGACATACTTTAACTCAGTAACATTAGGTTTGTGCAGGTGGGATCAAATTTGTGCAGGAGGAAACACGTTTGTGCAGGAGGAGGAGTAGTACTAAGACCATCATTTTTACATGGTCAAAAGTGGTGTCTTCATCCCTCACATTGTGATGGATAGGGAATTCTTAGAGGAATAGTCTGCGGAGATTAAGCAGAGGAGGAGCAACAGTCTGCATGGAGATGCAGGAGGAAATTCATATTCAGTTTAAATGCACATCCAATCTTCTGGCTTTAACTTTGTGCTGTTGTGCTTAAATATTAAATATGATGGCAATGATAGATCCTATGGGCATCCCATATCTCTTTCCGCTACCAAGTTGTACCCTCCAATAAAACAACAAAGCCAGCAAAAGTGTTCATTGTCTCTGAAAGTGATCTATGAAGTCTGTCAGTGGGGTGAATTGGTGGATTGTTTGTTACTAGTGGCAACTACATTGCTGCATATCTAAAAACACTGAAGCAGCAGACTTTGCCTTTTGGCTAAGATCCAGTGTAGTATCTGTTCTTATCAGTTGCCAGGAGGTGGCACTTGCTTCCGTCCCTGCTCTACGGCGAGGTGGAGCAGGGGTGTGGCGGTTGCTATGCAAAACCTGCTCGCGTGAAGGTAACCTAGAGCGGTTCGTAGCCGAAAGGGAAGCCTTCTGATGGGGATGGAGAATCAATGGTCGGCGCCAGGGGAGGGAACCCTGGCCTTCTGGCCTGGATTGGGGCGGCTCTAGCTCGGGTCAGTTTTTCGGGAGGGAACGTTGGTTCCCCTTTCTCCCACCGGGGGAATGGCCAGTACTTCCTGAATGTAATTGGGTAGGCGTGATAGGAGCGAGGGTGAGGCCTGATGGCAAAGGGCTCTCACTAAGCTCCTGGATCTCCATGCCTTTCTGGCTGGGGTGGGGGCTGCTGTGGTCTGAGTTTGGGGTCGGGGATGCTTTTGAAAAGCCTGTGGTGATGTGCCCCTGAAGTGGCAGTTCAGGGGTGCCTTACTTTCACTGTGATTTAATCACTTTGATGTTTGGCACCTTGGTCACGTCACCATAACACATGCCTTTTCACACCTTCCTCTAGGGCCAGGCCTTTTGGCTAGGACCAGAGAAATTTTGGATTCCTGGCAGGAGGGCCTGGTCATTGTATTACACAATGGCCACTCTTTTCACTCTCCTTCTTCACTATCCCTTCCCCACTTTATTTATTTTTTTGAGTGTTGTGTTTCACGTATTATGTTTGTCACTGCACGTAGGCGAGTAGGGTGTCGGTCCTCAGGCCAACCCTGAAAGTCTTGTGGGAGGGTGGATATAGGCCTTCTGGCTTGGTTCACTCTCTCTCTTTGGGGGTCTCCCTTCGGGGGAGCCCCACCCAAGTACCTGGGTGGGTCTTTTTTCGGCAGACTTTCCGGAGAAAGGAGGTCATCTGGTTTCGGCCAGATGGGCCATGTATGGTACCTCAGTCCCCGTCTGGAGCCTAACGCCCTGTGGGATCAGGGTAAGGTCCTTCCTAGTGGAGGACAGTCGTACACCCGTTGAACATTTTTGTGTTCACTCTTGATGTGTGTGCACTTTTTTTGGCATCGGGTGGAAGTTTTTGGGTGTTTTGCACTCCACAGGCTTTTCAGTAGAAAAAAAAAGCAGACTTTTTTAAAATTTGTATTTGTCATTCTTAAAACTTTTTGGCCACGTCTGTTAGCTTTTACTGCATGGACTTACATCGTACTTCAGTAGCACGAACCCCCGAAGGAGCTGCTGGTTTTATTGAGCTTACCGTTACCATCTTGACCTCGCCTCTGTCTAGGGGTTCCCATGGTAGCTGACCCAAAGAAATGCAGAAACTGATACTGGATCCTCTTTTGTTTTTTTTTATTTACAAGATAACACGGTTTCCTAATGGAGGGTAGAGAGTTAGGAAGAAAGTTCAGGTACTCTTGGACTACAAAAATAGAAAATCTCTTATAGAAGAAATCCAGAGAATTACCATTTCACAGCTGGATTCTCACAACCACAGGTTAGACCTCCTCTCACTAGGCCTAGCAGCCGGTAGGTTGTCAAGTAAAGCAAAGTCTCTGCCACAGACTTGGGTGTAGAACACTTGAGAAAAAAGTCTCTGCCACAGACTTGGGTGTAGAACACTTGAGAAAAAAGTCTCTGTCACAGACTTGGGTGTAACTGAGGGACGTAGACAAAGTTGAGAGATCATACGGTACCAGTATCTCTCAGCCGGTCGGGTGATACAGTATGAATGTGGATCAATAAAGTGTCCTTCAACTGAGCCTCCAGGTTCCTTCAGAGAAGCCAGCCTTGCACGTGGTCTTCTCCTGAAGAGTCCTCCACTGGATGCTTCTCCAGTTGCTGGGCCTCTCCTTAGATGAGACGGCACCGGATCACCTTTCAATCATTAGGGCCCCATATCCATTCAGGCCTGTCCCTGCAGTTGCTTTGCCTCAGGCTATCCAGCCTGAGACTTGGAATTGCATGGATCCACACCCCAGGCCAGGAGGGCCGTGAGGGCTGGTCAGGAGGGCCAGGACCAAACGGACAGAAAATATCTTCTGAACTGGAACCCCCGAAGCACGTGATCTCAGTACCTTAAATACCACCTCCCAGCATGCACAGCAGGAAAATACTCCCACTGGGCTGGTTCCAAGAGAGAATGGCATTCAATCCGCCCAGCTAAACTGCGTTCTCATACTTGCCGGCGGTGACAGCGACACCTACTGCCAAGGAGAACTCAGTGCAATCCAGCCAGACTGGAACTGAAATCATAATTTAACAAAATTAGCCCTAAAACCCAACAGTGTTTTCAGGAATATTAATTTTCAAAAACATATAGCGCATGCTCGTCAGGAGCCGGCGCTACACTTAATTTCACTTAAGTCAGCAAAACAGTGTGGCAATGAAGTACCACTCCCCCACAGCCTCTTTGCAGCCTCTACATGTCTACGTGCACTGATGGTTGCATAGCATGAGGGTGGGTTTTCTGATGGTGGCAACAGTGGACCATGTTTGTGTATTGTGCTTTGAAACAGCCACTTGTAGGAAACTAGTGATAGGGTGACAAGGCAGGAGCACAATAGGGAGACAGGGACAGCGTGTTGTCACTCTATAGAAGGAAACTGTCTCTGTTTCCATGCCATGCCAGTGCCATGTCCCAGGATCACAGTATCGGCCTAATTTGAGTTACTGCACATGCAAAGTAACTCAAAAAGGCATTTATTTTTTAGATATTGTGGATATCAAGGCAGCTAGAGGACAGTCTCGCATATTTAGAGATGGGGTCTAGATGAGATCACCCAGTAACGGGCATAATGAGCTAGTTCCACATATTTGAGGCAGGGTCTGGGTGGGACCAGCCGGTGAAGTGTACGTGATTTGAGAACATCAACCCAGAACATGCATGGATTATATTAATGTTTTAAAACGTAAACTATATTTTATAGTGACTTGGTTTAAACATAATTTATCTTTTCATCGTTCTATCAAAAAAATAAAAAACAGTTGTCTGGGGTTAGGCTTTAGCTTGTTACTTAGGCCTCATGTCTGCTGTAATGACTGCACATCACACGGCACCGCAGCTCCAGCTGAGATGGAAGTACACAGCCAGAGATGCCGTGGCTGCATTTAGACTGCCAGTTCTTGTCTGTGTTTATTTGTGTGAGAGACACTTGATAGGAAAGGACCCGGCCATGTTTATAATAGAGGGAAATCCTCTGATATGAAGTCACCAATACAATAATATCGCTTGCCAGGGAGGCCGTTATAGGACTGTACACATGTCAGTGTTCTGGCTGTTCAGTCATCTTTTCAGGATCCAATATGTTTGTTTACAAGTAGCTATTGTCTATAAAAGCTCCTGATTGTTTTACCACTGCAAGTAGCAGCACTTATCCCAATGAGTTGTGTGGAGTGGGGATATAGAGTGGAGAGCGCTTTGTACAGGGAGTGCAGACATAGACTGGAGAGAGCTGTGTACAGGGAGTGGAGGCATAGACTGGAGAGAGCTGTGTACAGGGAACAGAGACATAGACTGGAAAGAGCTGTGTACAGGGAGTGGAGGCATAGGCTGGAGAGAGCTGTGTACAGGGAGTGGGGACATAGACTGGAGAGAGCTGTGTACAGGGAGTGGGGACATAGACTGGAGAGAGCTGTGTACAGGGAGTGGGGACATAGACTGGAGAGAGCTGTGTACAGGGAGTGGAGGCATAGACTGGAGAGAGCTGTGTACAGGGAACAGAGACATAGACTGGAAAGAGCTGTGTACAGGGAGTGGAGGCATAGGCTGGAGAGAGCTGTGTACAGGGAGTGGGGACATAGACTGGAGAGAGCTGTGTACAGGGAGTGGAGGCATAGACTGGAGAGAGCTGTGTACAGGGAGTGGGGACATAGACTGGAGAGAGCTGTGTACAGGGAGTGGGGACATAGACTGGAGAGAGCTGTGTACAGGGAGTGGGGACATAGACTGGAGAGAGCTGTGTACAGGGAACAGAGACATAGACTGGAAAGAGCTGTGTACAGGGAGTGGAGGCATAGGCTGGAGAGAGCTGTGTACAGGGAACAGAGACATAGACTGGAAAGAGCTGTGTACAGGGAGTGGAGGCATAGGCTGGAGAGAGCTGTGTACAGGGAGTGGGGACATAGACTGGAGAGAGCTGTGTACAGGGAGTGGGGACATAGACTGGAGAGAGCTGTGTACAGGGAGTGGGGACATAGACTGGAGAGAGCTGTGTACAGGGAGTGGGGACATAGACTGGAGAGAGCTGTGTACAGGGAGTGGAGACATAGACTGGAGAGAGCTGTGTACAGGGAGTGGAGGCATAGACTGGAGAGAGCTGTGTACAGGGAGTGGGGACATAGATTGGAGAGAGCTGTGTACAGGGAGTGGGGACATAGACTGGAGAGAGCTGTGTACAGGGAGTGGAGACATAGACTGGAGAGAGCTGTGTACAGGGAGTGGAGGCATAGACTGGAGAGAGCTGTGTACAGGGAGTGGAGACATAGACTGGAGAGAGCTGTGTACAGAGAGTGGGGACATAGACTGGAGAGAGCTGTGTACAGGGAACAGAGACATAGACTGGAGAGAGCTGTGTACAGGGAGTGGGGACATAGGCTGGAGAGAGCTTTGTACAGGGAGTGGGGGCATAGGCAGGAGAGCTGTGTACAGGGTGTGGGGGCATATGCTGGAGAGAGCTGTGTACAGGGTGTGGGGGCATATGCTGGAGAGAGCTGTGTACAGGGTGTGGGGGCATATGCTGGAGAGAGCTGTGTACAGGGTGTGGGGGCATATGCTGGAGAGAGCTGTGTACAGGGTGTGGGGGCATATGCTGGAGAGAGCTGTGTACAGGGTGTGGGGGCATAGACTGGAGAGAGCTGTGTATGGGGAGTGGGGGCATAGACTGGAGAGCTGTGTACGAGAAGTAGAGACATATACTTCAGAGAACTGTGTACGGGGAGTGGGGACATAGACTGGAGAGAGCTGTGCTGTGTACAGGGAGTGGAGACATGGACTGGAGAGCTGTGTATGGGGAGTGGAGACATAGACTGGAGAGCTGTGTAAGGGGATTGGGGGCACGGACCGGAGAGCTGTGTGTGGGGACATAGACTGGCGTCGGAAACCATGAAATCAGACCCAGACAGAAGTACAGTTAAATCACACTTGTTTAATAATAAAAGTAAAAAGAACAAACGTCGTCAAAACATAGCCAAAGTTCAGTAACTGGAACGGATAGTCAGCCAAGCCAAAAGTCAGGGATTAATGTAGTGGAGCAGCAAGCAGTATCTGGAGCCAGAAGGGATGTCAGCAAAGCAAGTCTTTAAACCGGAACTCAGGCGAACTTGGAGTGTGGGAGGAAACTGGAGTACCCGGAGGAAACCCACGCAGGCACAGGGCTCGGCTTTGTTCAGGACACCCATAAAGTTGCATTAAACTACAAGGAAGTGGTGTGCAGGTCAAAGTTACAAAAATGCAGTGTATGGGAGAAGCAGACCTCAAAGGAGTGTGCAGCTACAGACTGGAGAGTAAAGCAGAGGTAGTATTTGGAGCTATACCAATTGTGAGAAAATGTTGTGAAAGCCCATCTCATCAATGAAGCTGACTCGTTTTGGTATGGCTGCTCAGCTGTATCAAAAACTCCCTGGAGAGAAGGGTCCTGAACAAAGCCGAGCCCTGTGCCTGCGTGGGTTTCCTCCGGGTACTCCGGTTTCCTCCCACACTCCAAAGACATGCAGGTAGGTTAATTGGCTTCTGTCCAAAATTGGCCCTAGTATATGAATGGGGACCTTGGATTGTGGGCTCCTTGAAGGTAGGGACCGATGTGAGTGTGCAATGTACAGGGATAGGGACAATTGTAGACACTCACTCAGGTTGAACTGGATGGACTGTTGTCTTTATTCAACCTTACTAACTATGTAACTATGTAAAGTCAACTTGCATAAGAAAACAAAGAAAAAAACTTTGCGGCAAAGAAAAAGTGAATCAAATAATTGTCAGCAGCAGTGTGAATGTGAGCTGATTAGTGTCACAATCAAATGAAAGAGTCAAACACCGGGCTCAGCTAAGGTAAATTCCTGAATGACGTCAGCGCTCATGCGTCCCCGCTCTCTCACACATGCGCATCCAGTGGACAAGCACACATTAGCACGCATGTGCCCAACACACAGTCATACTAGGAAGTATATACCATAGGGACCAAACTTAAAGAGGAAGTAAACCCTGATGAGTTTACTTCCTCTTTCATTCCCTGCAAAGGCAAAGCATAATGGACTACTATGCATTGCATAGTAGCCCATTATGTGTCACTTACCTGACACAGGAGCCAGCGAAGTCACCGCTGTCCCCTGTAGTCCACCGCATCCATGTTCTCGGTGGGTCTCGCAGCTCTGCCGCTGTCATTCGGCGAAGCCGCGATGACGTCACTCCCGCGCATGCGCACGGGAGCCGAGACGCACGGCATTGCGCGGCATCTTCGTTATCGAGGATGCCACGCTCAGTGCGCCTGCGCGCCGCTGTCTACGGCGCATGCGCCGTAGACAGTGGTGCCTGTCTTCAGGTAAATATCTCCTAAACCGTATAGGTTTGGGAGATATTTCTTGGACCTACAGGTAAGCCTTAATCTAGGCTTACCTGTAGGTCAAAGTGGTTTGTAAGGGTTTACAACCACTTTAAGGTGATTGTAAAGTCTAGTTTTCTTAAAAATAACAAACATGTTATACCTAGCAGCCCAGATCCTCCTCTTCTGGGGTCCTTCTTCGGCTCTCCTGGCCCTTCCCTCCTGACAAGTGCCCCCACAGCAAGCAGCCTGCTATGGGGACACCCGAGCTGAGCCACAGCTCTGTGTGTTTATTCAGACACTGAGCCCTGGCTAGGCCCCACCCGCTCTCTCTCCTCATTGGATCACTGACGTTGATTGACAGCAGCGGAGCCAATGGTGCTCATCTGCTGTCTCAGCCAATGAGGATGGGAGTCCTGGGCAGCCGAGTCTCCCGTGCAACATCGCTTGATAGAGATGGGGCTCAGGTAAGTATTACGGGGGCTGCTGCACATAGTAGGTTTTTTATCTTCGTGCATAGAATGCATTAGGATAAAAAAAGACCTTCTGCCTTTAGTCACTTTAAGCCTAGTACACAGGGGCCGAATGCTGAGCGAAATCGGCTGGTTCAATAAAAAATGGTTAACATTCAGCTCATGTGTATGGCAGTCGGTCATCTTCTGTCGAACGAGCATGCTGCAAAACCAGCAGCCGACCAGCTCCCGATCAGTGCTCTTAGCCAATGACTGAGAGCGCTGACCAGAGAGTTCTGGCGGAAGCACCGCCCCTCTTTCAGAACACAATAGCAGGAGAGGTTTCTGTACTAACATCAAATTGTTAGTACATCAGCTCTGGCTCTGATAGTGTGTACCAGACTTTAGCCACAAACCAAACAAAAAATTAAAGGGACAGGCATCCATAGCATCTAAGAGGGGACCCGCCTATCAATAAAACAAAACAGGAGTCCTATCTGGCAGGCAGTGGGGAGAAGTGCCATATAAGTATTCATACAGAAATCATCACATGTAAAAGGGCCACAAATACCAAAACAAAAACAAGGCCCATTTAGATCTATACATTAGACCAGTGGTCTCCAAACTGTGGCCCGGGGCCAGGTGTGGCTCTTTGCTTGCCCTTATCTGGCCCTTGACTGACATTAATAAAGGTACACCATTCCCCCTACTGACACCATCAATGGGGTACTATTCTCCTCATTGATATCAACAATGGGGCACTATTCCTCCCATTAAAACTGATAATAGGGGGGTGGCGATACCGGGGTATTTAATACACCCACTGGTCACAGTCCAGCCTCCCTAAAGCCTGGTGGACAATAAACTGGCCCTCTGCTTGGAAAGTTTGGAGACCCCTGTATTATAGACATGACAGGCAGGAGAGAAAAGGGGGAATATACACTCAACACTGGAGAAATATATTTTACATGGACTTATTCTCTAACCTTTGAAACTAAACAGTCAAGAAATGGAGCAAAATGTAACGCTTAATTTAATCCTGGAGTGGCAGTTGCCACTGCATTTTAAAAGGTGAGTCCATCTCACTATACACTAGAGAAGACTTATGTTCCAGTCTACTCCTCGTATGCTTTGATGGATTTGATCACGGGCCAGAAATTTTACTAAGGGAACCTGATAACCATGGTCCACTGATCTGCCAAATGGGCTACAGATACCCCAAATAGGATCATATTGTCTCTTCCACCAAGGCTTCCGTGTTTTGCCTATGTAAAAAGGCCTACAGGAGCATAAAAACAAATAGATTACTTTGGCTGTATTGCAATTAAAAAAGTGTCTAGGGGAGTAAGTTCTTCCATCGGGGGAGCACTATATTTTTGTCTATATAGACGCTATATTACCAAAAGTATTGGGATGCCTAGCTTTACACGCACATGAGCATTAATGGCATCCCAGTCTTAGTCTGTAGGGTTCAATATTGAGTTGGCCCGCCCTTTGAAGCTATAATAGCCTCAACTCTTCTGGGAAGGCTGTCCACAAGGTTTAGGAGTGTGTGTATGGGAAAGTTTGGCCATTCTTCCAAAAGCACATTTGTGAGGTCAGGCACTGATGTGGGCGAGAAGGCTTGGCTCGCAGTCTCTGCTCTAATTCATCCCGAAGGTGTTCTATCAAGTTGAGGTCATAACTCAGCCAAGTGCAGGTCAGTAAAGTTCCTCCACCCCAAACTCACTCATCTGTGTCTTTATGGACCTTGCTTCAGGGTTTTACTGAATAGAAAAGCCATTCAGCGGAGAGAGAGAGTTTCAGCATCCACAGGGTTCACCAATTAAGCCTACATTCAGTTCATCCAAATACAGCCTGTAACTAATACTTCAGTAACTGTGGCCCAAACTCCCTGTTAGGGAGATTTCTTCTCACTTCCTCATCGAGGACATTGGTTGTGCCCTCGGCCTGCCCAAATTGCCCAAGGCATTTGCCTCTTTTGCCTACCCCTCGGCTTGGTCCTGGAGCTTCCAGCCTTCTGCAACTGTATAGAAAAGAAAGTCCTCTTATAGCTGATGCTTGCAGTTTGATTGATGAGAGTTGACGTATACAGAATTTAGGGACAGTTGCAGTCAGAAACGTTGTCTGCTTTATATCACCTCCATGTATAACATCCTGCAAATGTCACTGACCTTCCAGGGCCTCCGAAATCCTCTAATTAAGAAATAATTGGCTTCTCTCCATTTACCAAGAGCCTGTCTTTGGATTATTATAGGAATTTAGTATAGTCTTGTTCCAACGTAACAAAAAGAGTGTCACTCCACACTATCTGTTATGGAAGGACACAGGGCAGTGCTTTCACCAATAACTGGTTCTCCAAAGCTAAAGCAAGCCATATACATTACAATATGACCGTACAATCATTGTACAATCAACTTTAGAATTAGCAACTCACAACTTGCAAAATGAAATTTGTAAGACAGAACAAGTCCAGAGATGGGCATTTTAAATACCAAAAGGTCTGAAGGATAAAACATATCAGGAGAGACTTCGGTGACTTAAAATGTACAGTCTGGAGGAAAGAAGAGGAAGGGGAAACATGACTGAAACCTTTAAAAACATCAAGGGGATCAATAAGGTTCAAGATGGTAGTATGTTTAATATGAAACAAAGTTCCAAACTAATTTTAGAAAGAATTATTTTACCGAAAGAGTAGTTGATGCTTGGAATAAACTTCCAGCAGAGGTGGTGAGTAGTCAACACTAATTGGGGTCATACATGCTTGGGACAAACATAGATCTATACTCAGACAAAAAAAAACATAAACCATTATAAATAAAAAAAAAGGGCAGACTCTATGGACCACTTCATCTTTTTTCTGCCGTCACTCTTTATTTTTAAGTTACCTAAATTATCGAATCCATTTGTATCCAATCAAGTAGATCAGGGGTGCCCAACCTTTTGAAGCACGAGGGCCACTAAAGCGACTTGGTAACCGGTCGCGGGCCACAATGAGTGGAGCAGGTGGATGGCAGGTCTATGTCCGCTCATATGCAGAGCGGACATGGACATAGCCCACAAAACTTTTTTTTTTTGTGGATCGGATTGGAGATAGGACACAAGTCGATTTACATCTGCCACTCCTTAGAGGTGAATGGGGGGTCCAATTGGGTTGGACTGCCCGTGTGAAAGGCTGCTTTCACACTGATGCACTGTGGTTTTCCATCACAGCGGGTGCAATGCAGTGTACCAGTTAACAACAGTATTCTATTCCATCCCAGAGCAGGAGGTCGTGGGCCACATCAGAGGGATCCGCGGGCCACATGTGGCCCCTGGCCACTGGTTGGGCACCCCTGACGTAGATGATGGTAGATCTAAAATAGATTGTATGTTCAGATAATAACAGGTGGAATGAGCTTTAGGCAAGTCATATGCTCGAATAATTACATTCTGATACCCCAAAGGCAAGATAGCACCTCAAGGGGCAGGGGTGGGCTAGCATTTCCATGGCTAAAATGGAGGGCCGATAAAGGATATTGGGTGGCAGTCACTTTTTTCATTTTAAAGTTTTTTTGCAGAACAGTTAAGGAGGTGAGGGCTGGGATCCCAGATACCGTAGCAGATCACTTCCAGACTGTTCAGATCCAGATCAATGTCCAGCTTTACAGTGTCAGAACCTTTAAGCTGACCCAACATCACTATAAGCACATTCTTAAATTTCAGTGTGTCCTCCAAGTGAGAAACCAGGCCCTTCTAAGAAACCAGCCTTCTTCTTGGCTCTCTCCGGCAAGGGGCCTCCCCTGGGTCTCATCCTTGGCACAGCTTCCTCCAGAACAGGACAGCTTCAGGACCACTTACAGCACCACAGGGCCTAACAGCAGAGCACCACCTGGAATCGTAAGCAGGATCAAATTGATGTTTGT
Organism: Lithobates pipiens; assembly: GCF_037356315.1. Taxonomy (NCBI): domain Eukaryota; kingdom Metazoa; phylum Chordata; class Amphibia; order Anura; family Ranidae; genus Lithobates; species Lithobates pipiens. The sequence goes on along the minus strand of NW_027507758.1, from coordinate 572,218,557 downwards.
TTTCACAGTGATGAGAAAATTCAGAGGAAAAGGAAAATTTTTCAAACAAATTCATTTCTAACAGTGTATGTGGTTATCATTTTGGAAAGTACATTCTATCCAAAATCGAATGCTAAAGGCAATCAAAAGTTTGAAGTAAATCCGAACAACATTTGTCACGTCATCAAATTTAATGATGAGAATTTTCATAGGAATGTTCATATGAAGGTTTGTTTAAAAACCTATTGGTGTTGGCCAGCTTAAGTCTACATTGGAGGTGTGGGCAAATTTTGGTGTTGAGAGAAATCGTTATGATGCAAAGTGCCATAATCCTGAGCACTGACCTTGTGGATTGTTAAAGCAACCAGAACTTGCCCAGATCCCCCTCCTACCAGGAACATGGGCATGGTGGTCAATACAGCCATTTTGATCAGAGTCCTTCACCAATGATATAGAGGAATTGTGTAGACACCTACAAAGTTAGATACTGCTCCAGTTCAGTCAACAGATCATGCTGCAGTTAAACCAGGTGCTACTCAAGCTCATTACCTTATTGTATACAATAATGACTTTGTAATTAAGCTCTACATAGCATGAAATGCATCAATGCAAGACCTCATCCGATACTCTTTGTTGGATTTAAATAAAACCCTATGTAGTGAGGATCCTTGTGCCTTTGTTCTTGAATATTGTGCAGACCTTCATGAGGCTGGAAGTGAACCATAGACACTTATTTCCTGACCTGCTCCTCTTTGGCCAAATCCACCAATAACCATCTTTAAACTGGCCACCTACATTGGC
>NW_027507758.1:572185277-572212777 GCF_037356315.1 Lithobates pipiens | reverse complement strand
TGCCTTCACGTACGGTCAGGAACCATGAAAGAGACAGAAGTACAATCAAATCACACTTGTTTATTAATAAAAATAAAAAGGTAAATAGGGAAAAGCGTAGTCAAGCAAGCCAGAGTCCAGTAGCCAGATCGGGTAGTCAGCCAGTCCAAAGTTCATAAACCAGATCGGGTAATCGGCCAGTCCAGACGTCAGGGATCCAAGGAGAGCAACTGCAAGCAAGATGGAAGCCAGGAGGGATGTTAGCAAGCCAGTCTTGAAACAACAGCAGGAGATGGTTCCCAGTGATGTGACCAAGCGTGAAGGCAATGGAGAAATGAGCTGGAAGACTTTAAATAGGCAGGCCAGATGAGCATCATCGGAAACAGCTGGTAACTGTGGAGAGAGAAGAGAGCTGGTAATTAGCCGACAGCTGAGCGGCCAGCCCAGAGGAGGAAGGGCTAAGCCAGCCCTGACACTAATGACAAAACGCTGCAAAATCAAATTTTTAGCACAGCATTCTACAGCTAACGCTGCTCGAGTTTTTATAACGTCCAGTGTGCATGAAGCCTAAAGCCTCGTACACGCGGTACGATTGTTGGCAGGGGATTGTCTGTTGACAGACTGTTGTCCTAAAATCTTACCGTTAGTACGCTCCCTTTGACACTTGTTGTCCAACTTTTTTGGCCAACAAATGTTGAGTGACAGACTAATACATTTTCAGCGGACAATGGTTTGATGTCAGATTTTTGTATGGTCTGTCGCACAAAAGTTGAAAGTACAAACAAGCATGCTCGGAATCAATGCTCACCAAGCACGAAATTGGCAGAAGGGGCCCAAAGGGTGGCGCTCAAAAGCTGAAAACCCCTTGTAGAACATCACTGTTTGTTGGCCGAGAATTGTGTACCATTAGTATGCAAGACAAGATCCTGTCAGACGCTCGGTTGGCCAACAATCGTACTGTGTGTATGAAGCTTAAGAACATACTGCTCAGTGTTGTAGCTGCTGTTCGAATTGAAATTTTCCAACATTCGAATTGAAATTTTCCAACATTCGAATTGAAATTTTCCAATATTCCTGACAAAAATCTATTGTATTCTGTTGAGCAGGAATGGCCATAGACAGATCAAATCAGATATGTTTGGTCTCTCCTGAATCAGTTGACCTATCTATATAGGCAGCTTTAAGCCTTATACATACGATCAGATTGTTGGCCAACCGAGAGTCTGATTTTTGTCCAAAGGCCGTGCGCCAGGAACTCGTCTTGCATACTTGCAGCACGCAACTGTTGGCCAACAAACACGAATGAACATAGTGACGTACTGCAAGGAATTTCAGCTCTTGAGCGCCACCCTTTGGGCCCCTTCAGCTAATTTTGTGTTTGGTGAGCATTGATTCAGAGCATGCATGTTTGTACTTTCCACTTTTGTGTGACAGACTTGTGTAATGACAATACGAAAATCGGACAACAGACCGCTGCCTGCCATCCAACATTTGTTGGCTGAAAGTTGGACAACAATTGTCAGAAGGAGCGTACTAACAGGTAACAGATTTTAAGACAACAATCTGTCAACAGACAATCCCCTGCCAACAATCGGATCGTGTGTACGAGGCTTTACAGGGACCTGCCGCATCCTGTTCTCATATTTGCCTGCTGAGGATGTTACCAAATCTCAGAATTAATGTGAGATCCCAACCATAATTTTCTTTGAATGTTTTTATTGCCATCTGCGTTCTTGTTTGGGAAATTCACTCTTACCCCTCATTCTGTTTTTTCCTTAACAGAAAAAGAGTGGAAATTTCTTGGTGACCACACACATACACTATATTGTGAAAAGTATCGGGACGCCTGCATTTACACACAAATTTTAATGGCATTCCAGTCTTAGTCTGTAGGGTTCAATATTGAGTTGGCCCGCCCTTTGCAGCTATAACAGCTTCAACTCTTCTGGGAAGGCTGTCCACAAGGTTTAGGAGCGTGTCTATGGGAATGTTTGACCATTCTTCCAGAAGCGCATTTGTGAGTTCAGGTACTGATATTTGATGAGAAGGCCTGGCTCGCAGTCTCTGCTCTAATTCATATAAAAAATGTTCTATCGGGTTGAGGTCAGGACTCTTTGCAGGCCAGTCAAGTTCCTCCACCCTAAACTCGCTCATCCATGTCTTTATGGACCTTGCTTTATGCACTGGTGCGCAGTCATGTTGAAACGGGAAGGGGTCATCCCCAAACTGTTCCCACAAAGTTGGGAGCATGAAATTGTCCAAAATGTCTTGGTATGCTGACGCCTTAAGTTGCCCTCACTGGAACTAAGAGGCCAAGCCCCACCCCTGAAAAACAACCCCACCCCATAATCACCCCTCTACCAAATGATTTGGACCTGTGCACAAAGCAAGGTCCATAAGGACATGGATGAGTGAGTTTGGGGTGGGGGAACTTGACTGGCCTGTACCTCAACCTGACAGAACACATGTGGGATGAATTAGAACGAAGACTGCGAGCCAGGCCTTCTCGTCCAACACAGGGCCTGACCTCACAAATGTGTTTCTGGAAGAATGTTTAAACCTTCCCATAGACACACTCCTAAACCTTGTGGACAGCCTTCCCAAAGGAGTTGAATCCGTTCTAGCTGCAAAGGGTGGGCCAATTCAATATTGAACCCTACGGACTAAGACTGGGATGCCATTAAAGCTCATGTGCGTGTAAAGGCAGGTATCCCAATACTTATGACAATATAGTGTATACCAATATGATCATACAATCAATCATTCAATGCACTTATGATTGAAGTAAATAAAGCTTGCAGAATAAATATTCTCTGTTCCATCAGCTCGGGGAGCTCTCAAACAATTTTGGTTGACTGTGTTGGAATTTTGTCTTCCAACTCTGATCTATCGAAGAAATATCTGTTTGGTCTTAGTTCAGGTTGATTAAATGACTGTTTTTAATAAATCGCTTACATGAATGATAGATCAATATTTTTAGTTGACTGCAAATTGCAGAACAATACCGCCTGTGTTGCTTTGCTCAGTATTTTAATCAGCGGTGAATCCCTTGTTTGTGATTGCTCCTTCTTAAAGCTGAGCTCTGTGATAAGCAAATATTGATTAATTCCATTTGTCATGTGTATTCTTCCTTGAGTCTTGGTGTGCTTTGTGTATTTATTCCAGATCTGTGCAGTAATCCAGTGTGACACTTCCTGTAATACAGACCGCTCACTGCTGCCCTCTCTCCTTGTGCAGGGTGACTGGTCTTCTCTCCGTGTGATAGTGACAGTGTCATTGATCTCTGCTCCCTGTGATTGGGAGCAGAGATCAGTGATGTGTCACACATAGCCATGCTCTTGAGGACCCCTGGGGTCATTGGGCCCCATTGTTGGTGTCAGGAATATTAGTTCCCCATCGTTGGCATCATTGAGAGGAATTATATCCCATCATTGGTGTCAGTGGGTGGAATTATGCCCCATTATTGGTGTCATTGGGAGGAATTGTGCCCCATCATTGGGATTATTGAGAGGAATTATGTCCCTTCATTGGTGTCAGTGGGAAGAATTATGCTCCATCATTGGGGTCATTGTGCCCCATTGTTGGTGTCATTGGGAGGAATTGTGCCCCATCACTGGCATCATTGAGAGGAATTATGGCTCTTCATTGGTGTCAGTGGGGGGTAACTATGCCCCATTGTTGGTATCAGTGGACAGTGGATGAAACCGTGCCCCAAGGATCAGATAAAAGCAGGCAAATAGCCGCATCTGGCTCCCAGGCCGCAGTTTGGAGACCACTGGCATAGAAAAACACTGAGACCCAGGGATGATGTCACTGAGTTTAATAAAAATAGAAAGATTTTATTTAAAAAAAAAAAAGTAATTGGTATGTTGAGGGGAAAAAAGGAGGAACCAGGGAAGGCAAAGTATGACCAGATTTAACTTCAGCTTCAAACCGCTTTTGAAATGACATTTACATGGTAAAGCTTCTGTGAGATTTTAGTGATTGGGTTTACTTTAAACCACTCAGGTGTGAACCGACCCTTATTGTGTTTTTATTCATTAGGCGCTTTGCTTTTTTAAGACTCTTTTATCTCCCGGTAGCACACACGGCCATTATGATGTCAGCAGCCAGTCACTACACAGTATTCTCCATCTGTATTATTTGGCCTGATTGGATTGCCATCACCATTATATTCACTAACCAAGGTCGCCCCATTCTGCAGAGCCCATTAGATTTCTCTTGAATGCTTTCCAAAGTGGAGCTGCTGTTAATTATTGTCAGCTTAATCACAGGTGACAAAGACTTAACCCATCCCTAACCTCAACCGGAGAAGCACTTAGCACATAATGACACGGGACACGTTATATAAAAGCAGCAACAAAGCCTTTCGTGTCATATATACTTTTAAAAGAGACACCCCTGTCAAAAAAGCAAATGGTTTTCTAGGAGTCGGTGAATATTTGTAAAATTGTATTTCATTTCTTTATGACTATTTTAACCTGCAGATTGAGACTCTCATTTTCTAAGGCAACAATTTATTGTCAGAATAGTCTCAGCTCTACCATCTCCCTTGTCAGTTACCAAAAGAGCACAAAATATGGTTCTGCTGTAGATATCAGATTCTTCATCTGTCAGTCATCCTTGGTCTTCCAATCCTTTCTCATTTCAAAAACAGTGAGGATAGTCCACCGGCCAGACTAATCTGAAATGTCAGGTAATGTGCAGAAAATAATGGAAATCTGATGATAAGTTATTATCAATAAATAAATAAAGTAATAATATAAAAAAATATATATAAATACATATAAAATAAATCTAAATATATATTATGTAATAATATATATTTATATTATTGACATTTTGATGAAGATTAGGGATGCTAAAGAAATTGCATTTGGAGATTGTATCCTTCCTTTACTTGATACATTATCTATTTCTTGAACTTGGATACCGGAGGAGTGACTCACTATATATGTATATATATATATTTATTTATATATATATATATATAAAATTTATAAATCCAAATAATAGTATCTAAAAATGTGTAGGTATGATAAAAGTAAATGAAGCCCCCCCCCCCCCCCAATTCGAATTTTATTTAAAACAAAAAATAATCTATTAGACATTTTTTTTCAATAGTTTTATATATATATATATATATATATATATATATATATATATATATATATATATATATATATATATATTAATTTTTATATATATACACACTATTTATAAATCCAAATAGTATCTAAAAATGTATAAGTATGATAAATGTAAACTAAGCCCTTCAATCAATAATTTACCTAAAACAAAAAAGAATATATATATATATATATATATATATATATATATATATATATATATATATATATATATATATATATATATATATATATATATATATATTTTTTTTTTTTGTTTGTTTTTTTTTTTTGTTTTTGTTTTTTTGTTTTGTGTTAGGTAAAATATTGATTGAAGGGCTTAGTTTACATTTATCATACTTATACATTTTTAGATACTATTATTTGGATTTATAAATAGTGTGTGTGTATGTATGTATATGTGTGTGTGTGTGTGTGTGTGTGTGTATATATATATATATATATATATATATATATATATATATATATATATATATATATATATATATATATATATAATTTTATAACTATTGAAAAAAAATGTCTGTCTAATAGATTTTTTGATTTAAATAAAATTCGGATGGGGGGGGGGGGCTTCATTTACCTTTATCATACCTACACATTTTTAGATACTATTATTTGGATATATATATATATATATATATATATATATATATATATATATATATATATATATATATATATATATACATATATAAAACTAAAGGGGTTAGTTAATTTTTTCCAAATTTATCATATTTGTACTTTTATTTTATTTTATTTTTTTTATTTTTTTATTTTAATACCTATCTATTTTATATCTATCTGTCTTTTTTTTTATAAAAAATTTTCAATTAGACCATTTAAAAATTAGATTGGCAAAGTTAATTAAGTAAGTTTTTTAAATATGAATGCCATTTACACATTTTAAGATTTACATAAACAGCATCAAGACTGCTTTCCACTGCTAATTACCCATCAAAAGCAAAACTGTTTGCAGCGCTCCGATCTTTTTTTTTTTTTTTTTTTTTTCATGTGAAAAATTCACTTCAAAGTATATATAAACCCTAAAATGTGTATTTACCTTCCTAAAGCACCAAAAAAAAAAAAAAATAGTGAGTTTTAAATGCTATTTTCCCCCTCTTCCTCCTTTGATGCATCTCAGTTCTGCTGTTCTTCAGCCTCTTTATGACACTTCTTGTCCACATGTCCTTGCTCCAGTTTTGGCTGTACATCATTGCTATGGGCTAGCTTTCTGATGGTGACAATAGTGGACTATGCCTGTGCTGTCTACCTGCTTGCAGTCTGCACAAGTGTGTGTGTGTGTGTGTGTGTGTGTGTGAGTGTGTGACTACAAAGAACGGCCATTAAGAGAGAGGGACAGAGCGTTGTCACCCTATAATAGAAAGTGCCTGAACAAAGACCTTCATGGCAGGATCACCAGATATTATTCTATTGAAAGTTGCAAACTTAAAAAACCTTGGAAATTAACTTTACTCCAGCTTCCAAGCTAAAATACATATGTGCTGGTGTGCAAATTTTAGGGGCAGTGCAATATGTTGTTACAATGCATCATAGTGGTTTGCTTTTTCTTTTTTTCTTTTTTTTTTTTTTTTTTTTTCTTTTAGGGGCTCGTTCACACCAGCTCCCAAGATAAAATATGTGTGTTGGTATGCATTGTTTAGGTGCTCTAACAGTGGAATACATTGTTAAAATGCATTGCAGCTCTTTTTTTTTATTTTTTATTAATGTGTCAGAAAATGGAATTCATTTAATAATAAATTTAGTTATCATCTAATAATACAATTATTTTCATATTATTTATTTATGTATGTGCTATATTTATTTACCATTGATTATTTAAATATTATTATTTCTTTGCCTTGTTTTTAATATAGGAACGTTTTTAATATTTTGGTATAATTAAATTATGTATGGTAAATGCGCATTTGATGATTGTGATGTATGAATAATGTGTGGAGTAGAAATGTTATTTCATTGTGAATTGTTTTTCTAAAATGAAAAAAATCTTTTCTTTCTTTCTTTCTTTTTCTTTTTCTTTTTCTTTTTTTTCTTTTTCTTTTTCTTTTTCTTTTTCTTTTTCTTTTTCTTTTTCTTTTTCTTTTTCTTTTTCTTTTTCTTTTTCTTTTTCTTTTTCTTTTTCTTTTTCTTTTTCTTTTTCTTTTTCTTTTTCTTTTTCTTTTTCTTTTTCTTTTCTTTTCTTTCTAGAATTAAATTACTATTCATTTTAAAGCTGTGCAGCTTAATGGACATGGCATGAACAAGCCCTAACATTGTTACAGGAGATTTGGGTGATTGGGTTGAGATCTACTTTAGGTTGCCAACAGAGATCTGTACTTGTAAAACAGCCACTTGTGCAGAAAAAAAAACATTAAAAAATATCAAAAGAAAAAAATAAGAACTCATAGAGACATATATAACTTAAAGGGGGTCTAAGTGATTAGGATGAGCAGGGAGCTAAGAACCCTTGGTGACCTGTATACTCCATCTTCCAGCAGAGTGTGTGGGGTTATTGTAGAGGGATTGTCCTTGTAAACATTAATGACATGTGTTTAGGAATAGTGTCTCTGAAGTTGTGACAGAGCCCCCAGATAACTAGTGTAGTGGAGTTTGTAATCTGTCCCACCCAATCCTCTTGATATTGAGTCCCCCCCACCACACACACTCACAAACACACATGCATGGACTGCTCCTCTGTACCTGCCAATCCCCATAGAGCTGTGCTCTGCAAATAAAAATAAAAAATAAAAAAAAAACATTTTTACAGCAAACTATTTCTTGCAAAATAAATAATTCACCAAAACTGTTCAACAGTTTGTTTTTCAAAGAAGCACTCCAGCATAAAAGAACGAAAAAAAATGAATGGCCAGTTGAGAGATAAAATAGAAAAAACAGCTTTTGCTGCATTGTTCACATTCAATCCAGAGAATTCCCTTGCAGTACTTTTTTCTGCCACTAGATGCCCTCAGCATGATGGCCGGCCCACTTTCTCTGAGCCCACATCATTCTGGACATACACCAACCAGTGACTAGACTGAGAAAGGAGAAGCGGCATAGTGTCATAATGCTCTCTCCTCCTACCAGCATGCTTCTGATCATACCTTGTACTGCTTCTTCCTCTATTACTCCAGCACTGCTCTCCAGGGGCTGTGAGAGGCTGATATCAGCTCAGTTTTGGTTACTTACACTGCTTGTCCATTAAAAATTAAATGTAATGCTGTAATATAGAACTGCATACCTGCCAACTTTTTGAGATGGGAATGAGGGACATTAATCAGCAAAAGTATGCAGGCATAGGACACGCCCCTTACCACGCCCCCTTAAAGGAGAATTTGTACAAAAAAACAAGATTGGTTAAACCCACAAGTGCTTTTTTTACCACTACTATTCCTTTATATTGGCTTTTGGAATTTACAAATCCAGCAATTTAGAAATCAGATGAAAGGTTTAGCGCTGGGAAACACTTTTTGATAGATAAAAAGTGCATTTTATATACATCAGACCAAAATGAGGGACAAATGAGGAGGAAGGAGGGACAGAGGGACATTGCTCCAAATCAGGGACAGTTGGGAGGTATGGAACTGCATTCATTTAATTATAATCTGTCTACAGTTCAGCTTTAATATATTTATTTACATCTTAAAATGTATGTAAACCCAAGTTTTCTATATTGCAAATTACCAGTCCTTACATGTGGTGACTGAATTTGTTTTATTTTTTAACCACTTGAAGACTAAGCCTTTTTATGACACTTGTTGCTTACAAGTTAACACCTTCAGCCCCGGAAGAATTGGCTGCTGAATGACCGGGCCACTTTTTGTGATTTGGCACTGCGTCGCTTTAACTGACAACTGCCTGGTCATGCGGCGCGGCACCCAAACAAAATAAAAACATTTTCCCCACAAATAGAGATTTCTTTTGGTGGTATTTGATCACCTCTGGGGTTTTTATTTTTTTGCACTATAAACAAAAAAGAGTGATAATTTTGAAAAAAAAAACACAATATTTTGTACTTTTTGCTATAATAAATATTCCCTTTTTTTTTTTTTTTTTTTAAATAAGCACATTTTTTCTCAGTTTAGGCCAATATGTATTCTTCTACATATGTTTGTTAAAAAAAAAAAATTGATTGGTTAGCGCAAAAGTTATAGTGTCTACAAAATAGGGGATAGATTTAGAACATTTTTTTTTTCCTGGTGACTTGCCCTAGTAAAATGACAGCGGCTGGTCGGCAAGCAGTTAAAATCAGTATTTTTTGCTAGAAAAATACTTAGGACCCCCAAACATTATATATATTTTTTAGCAGAGACCCTAAACAATAAAATGGCAGTTGTTGCAATATTTTATGTCAAACTATATTCGCGCAGCAGTCTTCCAAACACAATTATTTTGGAAAAATACGCTTTCCTGAATAAAAAAAAAAAAAAAAAACGGTATATTTTTAACCTAATTTATTTTATTGTTTTTGGAATAATGTGAAAGATGATGTTATGCCAAGTAAATAGATACCTAACACGTCATGCTTTAAAATTGCACACACTCATGTAATGGTGACAAACTACCGTACTTAAAGCGGAGGTCCACCCTAAAGTGGACCTTCCGCTCATCGGAACCCTCCCCCCCTCCGGCGCCACAATTGGCACCTTTCAGGGGGGAGGGGGGTGCAGATACCTATACAGTACAGGTATCTGCACCCACTTCCGGGATAGCTCTCTGCGGAAAGGGGCGTATATTACGACCCTTTCCGCAAGTGCCCGCCCCTTTCCGCAAGTGCCCCGCTGCCTGCTGGGAAAACACACAGATCCCAGAGGCAGCGGGGACCGTCCTTATTGCGCAGCGCGGCTCGCGCATGCGCAGTAGGGGACCGGGAAATGAAGCCGAAAGGCTCCATTTCCTGATTCCCATACCCAAGATGGCGGCGGCAGCACCCGAGAGACGATCTACAGATCGGCTTCGGGTGCCGACATCGCGGGCGCGCTGGACAGGTAAGTGTCACTATTTTAAAAGTCCTGGCGGACTCCCGCTTTAACCTCCCTGGCGGTATGATTATGTCAGATTTTTTATGCTCAAATAATGTTTCACATGGAAATTTTACATTTTAAAATGTTGGCCTGTAATTCTTAGGAGTAACTCAACTTAAATTTGTCCAAATAAGAGTCTAGTATACATCCTGGGTATGATGAAGTTTGAAACACAAAATCATAAATTATAATAAATAATTATCAAAAATAATATTATAATAATAATACAATGTATTCGATAATGTAATCAAATCAAAAACACAGAAATTTGCTCAGTTGCAGAATTGTCACTGTCATTACTTTCAGTGTTTGATGCCGAATTTCCCCACAAATCATTATCACTCAATTCTGCAAGTGATTCTAATTTATTATCGCTGTATTCTAGCTGGTCTAAAACCACTTTTAACGTAAGGGACACTTTTTCCTTGCTTTTTTACCTTTTTTTAAGTTTTTTATTTATTCATTTATATTTTATATTTTTTTTTCCACTGTCCCTCTATGGTCCGGGAGAGCCCGGGTTAAACAGCGGAAATCGGGAGGAGGAGGGGATGCTGCTTAGCTGCATCGGTTGTTATCACAAGAAAGCTGACTGTTGGTTTCTAAAAAAACTGAATCAGAGTTATGCCGGCAGCTGCAGGCATCACTCTGGTACAACCACTTGTAAGCCGAATGGTGTACAGGTAGGTCATTTTGCGGCAGGTGGTGACGTTTTTTCTTTTTTTTTTTTTCGCCTGTTGATCTTGCTAGTAACACACTTCCTGTCCTACATACCTCCCAAAATTTTGAGATGGGAATGAGGGACACCTACTAGCAAATATATGTAGGCATAGGACACGCCCCCTGCCACACCCCCTTAATGGAGACTTAACCAAAAAAAAGGTTAATTAAATCCAGGAGGGCTTTTCTTTTACTACTATTATTCATTTATATTGACTTTTAAAATTTAAAAATGCAATAATTTAGAATTTGTATGAAAGGTTTAGCACTGGGAAACACTTCTTGAAAGATATTTTATATAAAACTATATGGATCAGACCAAAATAAGGGACAGATAGGAGAAAAGAGGGACAGAGGGACATTGCTCCAAATCGGGGACAGTTAGGAGCTATGGTCCTAGGGTGACAACACTCGCTGAGGTTGATTTGCTAAAACTGGAGTTTGCAAAATTTGATGCATAGAAACCAATCAAATTCCAGGTTTTATTGTCAAAGCTTAATTTGACAGGTTGAAGTTAGAAGCTGATTGGCTACCATACACACAGGGCCGTCTTTAAGGCAGGGCAAAAGGGGCAGCTGCCCTGGGCCTTGTCATTGTTGTAGGGCCCAAAGCAGCTGCCTCATACTTGCCAACTATCCCAGTTTACATTCCCTTGTCCCTTGAAGTTTTAGTCCTGTGCTGCTACTAATGCTGCCCAGCTCTGCCCTATTGTTGTGTACAGATGACTCGCATGCAGACCCTGTGTTTACATGTAAATAGCCAGCATTCATATGTAAATAGCATTGACATGCATATGTAAATAGCTGAGGCCAACTGCATTGATATGTAAATAAAGGCAGCATTCATAGGCATATCATGCCCCCCTGCAGTGAGGAGATGTGCTGTAACCTATAGCAACCAGTGAGCAGTATTACTGTACGGCAATCTCTAGCAGTCAATCAACAAGCAGAAATGTGCTGTAACTTCTAGCAACTAATCAGTGAGCCTTAAGGAGTGCTGTAACCTCTAGCAACCAGTCAGTAAGCAGTAGTGATATGCTGTAACCTCTGGCAACCAATTGCTGCCTGATCTGATACAGTAAACTGATTTTAAGTCTAGCTGCTATTTATTGTATGTCTCAGAGAAGGTGGAGAGCGAAATTGCATGTGGGGAGGGGGGCCCTAAAAACATTATTGCCCAGGGTCCAATCAATATTAAAGACGGCCCTGCATACACAGATGCACCAGATTTTGCACTCTCCAGTTTTAGTAAATCAACCCCTCTGACTGCACTATATCTATGGAGAAACAGGAGTACAGGAAGTGTGTTATGGCTACAGAACATTTCATTCTATTTTCCATGGCAAGGGGGAGGTGTTTTGTAGCTGTAGAAGTAAACTAGGAAAGGTTGATAACTGACAGCACAGCAAGGTCCTACAGGACGTTAGAAGCTCAGTGAATTTCAGGAAGGATCAACAGTTGTTTTTTGTTTTTGCACTCATAGAACGGATATTTAACAACAATTTGGATGGCCAAATGTTGACTTCCTCCTGGGCCAAAAGTAAGTAACCCCACACTCTAAAAATGGTGCAGACAATGGAGAAATGTTGGACATTCAGAGTACCAGCTTCTACCTACACTTGGACAATGAGTTTGCCTGAGCATTCATGTAGAAGTGCTCCAATAGATAGAAGAGCAGCAAGACTTGTCTGCTGTTTCACCATCATAGTCTACAGCTGTCAGCTGATTCTATACATAGAGAATACTATATGCACTGCAACATACATAGATAATTGACCTGGCCATTTTATAGATAGGCAACTCCTATCCTCATATTGATTAGTGGTTCCAAATTAATAACTACTGCAGTAGGGAACAGACACAAAAGATACGCTCAGCATCTTTCCAAATAACTGTTCTGCTTTATTATGATGCAATTGAAGATTTTTATACACATGATTACGTAGGTATCACATTAATATTACAATTGTACGTTTATGGTAACAAGGGGCGTACCATAGGCAGACTAATTCTAATCAGGACTCGAAAGAATGCAAAACAGGGATAGATTTATGGCATTTTTATTATCATTTTTTTTTTTTAGTAATGGCGGCGATCTGTGATTTTTATCCTGACTGTGGCATTGTGGCGGACAGATCGGACACTTTTGACACTATTTTGGGACCAGTGACATTTATACAGCGATCAGTGCTATACAAATGCACTGATTACTGTGTAAATGGCACTGGCGCTGGCAGGGAAGGGGTTAAACACTAGGGGGCGATCAAGGGGTTAACTGTGTCCTAGGGAGTGTTTCTAACTGTGGGGAGAAGGGGCTGCTATACACATGACAGAGAGCACTGCTCCAGATGACAGAGAGCAGTGTCATGTCACTAGGCAGAACAGGGAAATTAGTTTACATAGGCATCTCCCCGTTCTGTCACGATCGTGGGCCCCTGGCTGACATCAAGTCCGCGGGCACGCTCACGGAGTACACGTCTTTAAGAGGACGTTCAGGTACGCCAATTTGCGCAGCCGTACCATTGTGCTGACGTACATCGTTGTGCGCTGGTCGGCAAGCACTTAAGAGCTCATTTGCACTTGCGGTCAGGAGGTAGTAAAAAATAGCCCGCTGAGGCATGGTTTTACCACCCCGTACTTCCGACTTGAAAATAACTCAGTAGCCATATGCAGCTGTACACATGCTGCTGAAACGATGCTTTGCTTTGCCACCATAGCAAAAAGTATACTCCCTGTCGCATTCAGTAGGGCATTACCACCACCGACCCCCTTTCAAGTGAATGGAACCATGCCGAGACTGCGAGCCAAGCACTAGGCAATTGCTGCATGGTAATCCCATTCAAAAAACACATGTTTGGCTGTTATTAAAAAAACAGGCATTCAGGAGGCAGCAGTATCATTTATTAAATGCCTATCAGCGGATTAGCTTTCAGAGACTGCTGCAAGTGTAAAAGAGCCCTTCAGACCCAACTCCGGCAATTAGAGAAAAAAATTACATTGTGCCCCCCCCCACATATTCCCCCACACTGCAAGGCTTAAATTGGTTCTAAAGTCTTAAAGTGTTATTAAACCCACAACAGTAAAATCAGTGTTTATATGCAGTAAAGCATGCTTGTTATACTCACTGTGTTACCTAAGGGGTTAATCGTGCGCGCTGTGTAAAAAAAGCTGTTTGATCCTGTCTTCTCTGATCATTCCTTTCTCCCACTGTCTCCGAAACCTTCTCCTAATATATACAACCTTTGGAGTCGCTCTGCGCATGCTCAGTTTGGTGTGTATTGTTAGAGAGCTTTTTTTTCTTGGGAGAGTTCATGTGATCAGCACAAGGCCAATCAGCACTGTCTAGACAGAGGGTCAGGGGTCCTGCAGCCTCATAGGATGAGTGAAAACTCCTCCTACAAGCTTTATCCAGACACTGATAAAAATTACAAGACTGTTATATACTGCTGATGAGAAAAGATATTTAGCAGTTTATATTCACTAAAATAATTGCATTTCCATGTTCTGTGTACTGTGGGAGACCAGATATAGTGAATGCAGGGTCAGGTTTAGTAACAATTTAAATGGGTTGTAAAGTCAATAGGTTTTTTAATCTTAATGCATTAAGATAAAAAGCCTTCTGTGTGCAGAAGCCCCCCTAATACTTACCTGAGACCCATCACTGTCCAGCGATGTCGAGAGCGTCTCAGCCGTCCAAGACTCTCCTCCTGTTTGGCCCAGACACAGCAGCGGCGCCATTGACTTCTGCTTCTGTCTATCAAGAGAGAGAGGGGCGGTCGCGGCTCCGTGTCTGAATAGAGACACGGAGCTGTGGCTCGGCTCAGGTGCCCCCATAGCAAGCTGCTTACTGTGGGGGCACTCAACAAGAGGGAGGGGCCAGGAGAGCAAAAGAGGGACCCAAGAAGAGGAGGATCCGGGCTGCTCTGTGCAAAACCACTGCACAGAGCAGGTAAGTATAACTTGTATGTTATTTAATAGTAAAAAAAAGATTACTTTACAATCACCTTAAGGTTTATTACTTTCTTGCATTTTGTGCATTAAGGTGATTGTAGAGTCTCTCTTGTTTGTTATTTAAAAATAAATAATAATAATTTTATACTTACCTCATCTGTGCAGTGGTTTTGCACAGAGAAACCCAGATCCTCCTCTTCTCGGGTCCCTCTTCGGTGATCCTGGCCCCTCCCCCCTGTTGAGTGCCCCCACAGTAAACAGCTTGCTATGGGGGACACCAGAGTCGAGCCACAGCTCCCTGTGTCCGTTCAGACACAGAGCCATGGCCTGGCCCGCCCCCTTTCTCTCCTCATTGGCTGGCTGAGGAGGTGTGTCCCAGGCGGCCGACACACTCCTACAACTTCTCTGGATCTAGAGGCACTTCAGGTAAGTATTAGGGGGGCTGAGAGGGGCTATTGCACACAGAAGGCTTTTTATCTTAATGCATAGAATGTATCAAGATAAAAAAATATTCTGCCTTTACAGCCACTTTAAGGTAAAAGACCTTCTACTGTAAAGGACCCCCCAGCCCCCCTTATACTTACATTAGCCGCGATTTTGACATAGCGATGTGCACAAGAGCAGCAGCTCTCCCAGCTGGACATTTCCTCCTGCTCCTGTCAATCAAATCCTATGAATGGGGAGCGGAGTGGGGGGGATGCAGACAGGGCAGCTAGGGAGCGAGCATGCACAAATGCCCCCATAGCAAGTGGCTTGATATGGGGCACTCGGCAGGGGAAGGGGCCAGGAGCGCTGGAGGGCGATCCAACAAGTGGAAGAATGGGGCTGCTCTGTGCAGAACCATTCAGCGGAGCAGATAAGTATGACATGTTTTTTTAATTAAAAGTTTTAATATTACTTAGCCCATTATGTCTCAGTGCACCAGAATAAGGAGTAAATACTTACCTTATTTCGCACTCTGACAAAGTCCTTCTGGCGGTTTGACTGGTCCCCTGCCACCTCCTCTTTACTGGTCCCCTGCCACCTCCTCTTTAAGGTACTCCCAGCTGTGGTGTCATGCATGTCCCCACCATGTACAATCATGGGTTAAAAGCCTGGCATTGTACGTTGTACTTGATGATGCCAAGGGACTGCCCACAGCCTGAATCTTTAGAGAAAAGAGGGCAGCACTGAAGCACACCAAATCCTGTACCACCTAGACCAGCATTTCTCAAACTTTTTAGCATGGAGGAACCCTTGAAATAACTTTTGGGTGTCAAGAAACCTCTGCAATTAATTCATATATCTACATCTCACAGTACATTAAAGAGGAAGTAAACCCTGATGGGTTTACTTCTTTGTCTCCCTGCAAAGGTAGAGCATAATAGGTTACTATGCATTGCATAGTAGCCCATTATGCATTATGTGTCACTTACCTGACACAGCGCCAGCGATGTCACCGCTGTCCTCTGTAGCACAAAGTGTCCATCTTCTTCCGGGTATCACTGCTCTGGCCACTCACAGCACCGGAGCAGCGATGACGTCACTCCCGCGCATGCGCACGGGAGCCGCCACTAATGGCATATCGCTGTTAGCAGCGCCGTGCTCGGTGTGCCTGCGCGCCGCTGTCCGCGGCGCATGCGCCGCAGACAGCGGTGCCTGTCTTTTTGCAAATATCTCCTAAACCGTGTAGGTTTAGGAGATATTTCATGGACATACAGGTAAGCCTTAATCTAGGCTTTTCTGTAGGTCAAAGTGGTCTGTAAGGGTTTACAACCACTTTAACGTCATGTTTACTTGGAAAAATACTACGGGCCCCATTCACAGCTGATCGTGGGTGGAATAGATGAAATTCTACCCGCAATTTTGAATCGGTGCAAAACACAGGACACGTTTGCAATGTTATTACTTCTAACAGCACCCAAAACGTGCTATGATTTCGTCATGATTGTCACGCAGTAAACCACGTGGCAAATCGCAATGTGCACCGCTGTCGCCCAGAAGAAGCTTGTGTCCCTTTTTGAGCAGCAAGCATCATGCATTGCCATTGCAGTGTGATTTACCATGTGACAATGGCGGCACGACTGGGATGCCTTTAAAAAGTAATGGCATCTCAAATGTGTCCCACTTTTTGCAGTGGTTTGAAATTGCAGGTGGAATTGCAGTGATTCAGCCCACGATCAGGTGTGAGTGGAGCCTTACATTTGTCATTGGAACTAATCTACCCTTATGCCGCGTACACACAATCGGATATTCGGCCAGCAAAGGACCGATGAGAGCAACCTCTGAAGAAACCCTGGGGTTCCATGGGACCTTGGCTGAGAAAGGCTGCAGTTATTATTATTATAAAGGAGTTTGCGTAGCACTTTACAACTTGCAGTTAGTCATTAATGATAGCTGTGCATGTGGTTTTGTTCCTACCTTGTATCATAGATGCCAACTGTCCCAAGTTTTCTAGGACAGTCCCCCATCTTTGATCTCAATTCCAATAATTCTGTGTCCTGGGTCATGTCCTGGGGTCACAATGCCACATTTATTTTAGTTAGGGCTCATTTACGCTTGCTTTGGCTTCAACACACATTTAGTCATTAATGATAGCTGTGCATGTGGTTCACACAGGGGCAACACGACTTTCAACACGACTTTTGGAGGCAACTTGGACGCAACTTGGACACGACCTGAACACGACTTACAACACGACTTTAAGTCGCCCCAGGCCAGGCGACTTTTGCCGCGGCCAATCAGAGAATGAGCTCTCAAGAGGGAACTCCATGCCAAATTCTGAAAAAAATTTGGCATGGGTTCCCCTCCGAGAGCATACCAGGCCCTTAGGTCTGGTATGAATTCCAAGGGGAACTCCCTACGCCAAAAAAACGGCGTGGGGGTCCCCCCCAGATTCATACCAGACCCTTATCCGAGCACGCTACCCGGCCGGCCAGGAAAGGGGGTGGGGACAAGCGTGCGCCCCCCCCTCCTGAGCCGTACCAGGCCGCGTGCCCTCAACATGGGGGGGTGCCTTGGGGAAGGGGGGGCCGCGCGGCCCCCCCACCCCAAAGCACCTTGTCCCCATGTTGAGGACAAGGGCCTCTTCCCGACAACCCTGGCCGTTGGTTGTCGGGGTCTGTGGGCGGGGGGCTTATCGGAATCCGGGAGCCCCCTTTAATAAGGGGGCCCCCGGATACCGGCCCCCCACCCTATGTGAATGAGTATGGGGTACAATGTACCCCTACCCATTCACCTGTAAAATAAAAGTACCAAAAAAAACACAACACAGGGTTAAAATATTTTATTGCACAGCTCCGGGGGTCTTCCGTCTTCGGGGGTCTTCTCGCCGGACTCCTCCGCTATCTTCTTGTAGCTCTTTTGCTAGCGGAGGAGTCCGGCTTTCCCTTGCCGCCGGCCTCTTCTCCCGACTTCGGGGGTCTTGTCCCCCTCTTCGGTTCTTCTGCCGGGCCACCGCGCCTTCTTATAGCTCTTTTACAGGCGGTGGCCCGGGCCCGGTCTTCTGTCGTCGCCTTCCGTTCTTCTTCTTCTTCTTCTTCTTCTTCTTCTTCTTCTTCTTCTTCTTCTTCTTCTTCTTCTTCTTCTTCTTCTTCTTCTTCTTCTTCTTCTTCTTCTTCTTCTTCTTCTTCTTCTTCTTCTTCTTCTTCTTCTTCTTCTTCTTCTTCTTCTTCTTCTTCTTCTTCTTCTTCTTCTTCTTCTTCTTCTTCTTCTTCTTCTTCTTCTTCTTCTTCTTCTTCTTTCTTCTTCTTCTTCTTCTTCTTCTTCTTCTTCTTCTTCTTCTTCTTCTTCTTCTTCTTCTTCTTCTTCTTCTTCTTCTTCTTCTTCTTCTTCTTCTTCTTCTTCTTCTTCTTCTTCTTCTTCTTCTTCTTCTTCTTCTTCTTCTTCTTCTTCTTCTTCTTCTTCTTCTTCTTCTTCTTCTTCTTCTTCTTCTTCTTCTTCTCTTCTTCTTCTTCTTCTTCTTCTTCTTCTTCTTCTTCTTCTTCTCTTCTTCTTCTTCTTCTTCTTCTTCTTCTTCTTCTTCTTCTTCTTCTTCTTCTTCTTCTTCTTCTTCTTCTTCTTCTTCTTCTTCTTCTTCTTCTTCTTCTTCTTCTTCTTCTTCTTCTTCTTCTTCTTCTTCTTCTTCTTCTTCTTCTTCTTTTCTTCTTCTTCTTCTTCTTCTTCTTCTTCTTCTTCTTCTTCTTCTTCTTCTTCTTCTTCTTCTTCTTCTTCTTCTTCTTCTTCTTCTTCTTCTTCTTCTTCTTCTTCTTCTTCTTCTTCTTTCTTCTTCTTTTCTTCTTCTTTTTCTTCTTTCTTTTTCTTTTCTTTTTTCTTTTTCTTTTTCTTTTTCTTTTTCTTTTTCTTTTTCTTTTTCTTTTTCTTTTTCTTTTTCTTTTTCTTTTTCTTTTTCTTTTTCTTTTTCTTTTTCTTTTTCTTTTTCTTTTTCTTTTTCTTTTTCTTTTTCTTTTTCTTTTTCTTTTTCTTTTTCTTTTTCTTTTTCTTTTTCTTTTTCTTTTTCTTTTTCTTTTTCTTTTTCTTTTTCTTTTTCTTTTTCTTTTTCTTTTTCTTTTCTTTTTCTTTTTCTTTTTCTTTTTCTTTTTCTTTTTCTTTTTCTTTTTCTTTTTCTTTTTCTTTTTCTTTTTCTTTTTCTTTTTCTTTTTCTTTTTCTTTTTCTTTTTTCTTTTTCTTTTTCTTTTTCTTTTTCTTTTTCTTTTCTTTTTCTTTTTCTTTTTCTTTTTCTTTTTCTTTTTTCTTTTTCTTTTTCTTTTTCTTTTTCTTTTTCTTTTTCTTTTTCTTTTTCTTTTTCTTTTCTTTTTCTTTTTCTTTTTCTTTTTCTTTTTCTTTTTCTTTTTCTTTTTCTTTTTCTTTTTCTTTTTCTTTTTCTTTTTTCTTTTCTTTTTCTTTTTCTTTTTCTTTTTCTTTTTCTTTTTCTTTTTTCTTTTTCTTTTTCTTTTTCTTTTTCTTTTTCTTTTTCTTTTTCTTTTTCTTTTTCTTTTTCTTTTTCTTTTTCTTTTTCTTTTTCTTTTTCTTTTTCTTTTTCTTTTTCTTTTTCTTTTTCTTTTTTTCTTTTTCTTTTTCTTTTCTTTTTCTTTTTCTTTTTCTTTTTCTTTTTCTTTTTCTTTTTCTTTTTCTTTTTCTTTTTCTTTTTCTTTTTCTTTTTCTTTTTCTTTTTCTTTTTCTTTTTCTTTTTCTTTTTCTTTTTCTTTTTCTTTTTCTTTTTCTTTTTCTTTTTCTTTTTCTTTTTCTTTTTCTTTTTCTTTTTTCTTTTCTTTTTCTTTTTCTTTTTCTTTTTCTTTTTCTTTTTCTTTTTCTTTTTCTTTTTCTTTTTCTTTTTCTTTTTCTTTTTCTTTTTCTTTTTCTTTTTCTTTTTCTTTTTCTTTTTCTTTTCTTTCTTTTCTTTTTCTTTTTCTTTTTCTTTTTCTTTTTCTTCCTCGACGCTCTCTCCGGCCGGAATGCCAGGGCCGCGCTGCGCGGCCACTTATATAGGGACAATGGGGCGGTGTCACATGGGTTGATGTCACATGGGGACTATGACATCGTAAGGGGGCGGGGTCACCATGCGACATCAACCCATGTGACATAAAGCCATGTGACACCGCCCCATTGTCCCTATATAAGTGGCCGCGCAGTGCGTCCCTGGCATTCCGGCCGGAGAGATCGTCGAGGCAACATCTCCTGGAGAAGAAGAAGAAGAACGGAAGGCGGCGACGGCGGCGACAGAAGACCGGGCCACCGCCTGTAAAAGAGCTATAAGAAGGCGCGGTGGCCCGGCAGAAGAACCGAAGAGAGGGACAAGACCCCCGAAGTCGGGAGAAGAGGCCGGCGGCGAGGAAGAAAGCCGGACTCCTCCGCTAGCAAAAGAGCTACAAGAAGATAGCGGAGGAGTCCGGCGAGAAGACCCCCGAAGACGGAAGACCCCCGGAGCTGTGCAATAAAATATTTTAACCCTGTGTTGTGTTTTTTTTGGTACTTTTATTTTACAGGTGAATGGGTAGGGGTACATTGTACCCCATACTCATTCACATAGGGTGGGGGGCCGGTATCCGGGGGCCCCCTTATTAAAGGGGGCTCCCAGATTCCGATAAGCCCCCCGCCCGCAGACCCCGACAACCAACGGCCAGGGTTGTCGGGAAGAGGCCCTTGTCCTCATCAACATGGGGACAAGGTGCTTTGGGGTGGGGGGGCCGCGCGGCCCCCCTTCCCCAAGGCACCCCCCCATGTTGAGGGCCTGGTACGGCTCAGGAGGGGGGGGGCGCACGCTCGTCCCCACCCCCTTTCCTGGCCGGCCGGGTAGCGTGCTCGGATAAGGGTCTTTTATGAATCTGGGGGGGACCCCCACGCCGTTTTTTCGGCATAGGGAGTTCCCCTTGGAATTCATACCAGACCTAAGGGCCTGGTATGCTCTCGGAGGGGGAACCCACGCCAATTTTTTTTCATAAATTTGGCGTGGAGTGCCCTCTTGAGAGCTGATAATTCTGTCAGTCACCTCCGTATAAACGGAGATCCGACTTGGAGGCGACCTCCATTGAAATCAATGGGTACCGGTCGCCTACAAGTCGGATTCAAGTAGTACAGGAACCTTTTCTGAAGTCGGAGCGACTTCAGTAGCGTGCATTAAGACGGCTCTCATTCACTTACATTGCTTTTTAAATGTTGTCCGACCTGAGGCGACTAGGGGCGACCTGAAGTCGGATCGGAGTTGCCCCTGTGTGAACGGACCCTAAAGCTCCAACTGCTTCAACAAGCTTTTATGCTGTGTTTTTGATGCTTTGGTGGTGCTTTAATGAGTCTTTGGTGGTGCTCTTTTGAAGCTTTGTTGAAGCTTGGCAGATGCCAAGCTGAATTAATGCCTCTCAAAAGCAGCAGGTGCTTCAAGTAAGCTTCCAAAGAGCTTTGTCATAGAGCTCTATGGAGGTTTTGAAGATGCTTAAAGTGGTTGCAAACCCACTTTTTGGACTTCTACCTATAGGTAAGCCTAGAATAAGGCTTACCTATAGGTACTGGAAATATCTCCTAAACATGCACTGTTTAGGAGATATTTCACTTGTAGTCCACCGAAAATTCCAACGGAGCATGCGCAGGGAAGAAACAAAACTAAGTGCCGTTTCTTCCCTAGCCTGTGCCGTTAGTTGCGGCTCACATGCGCATGCGTGGGAGTGATGTCACGCGGCTCCGGCGAATCACAGAGCCGGAGTCCGCTGCCCGGAAGGGAGAGAGGTCAGAAGATGGATGCTGCCTACACAGGGGACATTGCTGGATTCTTTTGCAGGTAAATGGCACATAATGGGCTAGTATGCAATGCATACTAGCCCATTATGCTTTTCATTTGCAGGCTTTGCATCCAACAAATGAGGAAGTAAAACCCATTATAGGGTTTACTTCCTCTGTAAAGCACCACTAAAGCTACATGGGGTATAATTTTGAAGTGAAGTTGAAGCAAAGCAAACACAAGGTGTAAACAGGATTGTAAGCTAACCATTTTATTTAGTGACAGGAGCTTTGACTGGCATTAAAGTGGTTGTAAACCCACTGAAAAAACCCTGCAAGACAAAGGCATAATGAGCTAGTATGCATAGCATACTAGCTCATTATGAAATACTCACCTTAGTAGCAGTCCCGGCACACTGATCTGCCCAGCAACATGTCTTCTTTCCGGGTATCATGGGCTCCGACACTGTGATTGGCCGGAGCGGCGATGACGTCACTCTCAAGCATGTGCGCAGGAGCCTCCGGTAACAGCATGTCAGCTGAAGCAACACCACAAACGTTAGTGCCGTTGCTTCCGTGCGCATGTGTCGATGACGTGGCACATGCTGATACAGAGGATATTTCCTAAACTGTGCAGATTTAGGAGATATCCACGGTAGCTACAGGTAAGCCTTATTATATGCTTTCCTGTAGTAAAAAGTGGTTTGTAATGGTTTACAACCACTTTAAGAGAGCTTAACAAAGAGTGTCTGAAGCCTTGTTTTGAAGCAAGTGTAAACTAACCCTTACTGTGTATACTCAGTAGCTCAATAAGGCATTCATTATGGGGATCAGGGCTGCTAGTGGGTGTATCCATGTAAATAAAAATATAATAAAAATTTAATTTGTTTACCTTTATACTTTTGTTAACTACCTTAAGATATATGTATTATTATTACCTTTATACTTCAGTTAACTACCTTAAGATATACATATTCTTATAACATATGATAATGAGGAAATATGTGATGTGTTGATGACTGTCTTGAGCAGATGCTCTTGTTAAAGAAATTAATAAATAAAAAAAGTAAAAAAAAAAAAAATCTTTTTTTTTTTTTTGTGGTGGCATTTTGGCATTGTACAATTTGAAAAATAAATGCTAAAATATAATTTAAAAAATGTATAAAGCTGCTAGAAAGACCAAAAGCATTAGAGAAATTTTGAATTTTCAGGATGTTTTGTCTTGGCTAGTGTACATGCAAGCACTGGAGCATACCTTCCATAGCAAATTCCACTTGTTAGCAAACCCCACATATACAGGCATACCCCACTTTTAAGTACACAATGGGGTTTATTTACTAAAGCTGGGAAGTGCAAAATCAGACTCACTTCTGCATAGAAACCAATGAGTTTCCAGGTTTTATTACCAAAGCTTAATTGAACAAGCTGGGGTTAGAAGCTCGTTGGTTTTTATGCAGAAGTAAGCCTAATTTTGCACTTTCCAGCTTTAGTAAATAAACCCCATTGTGTAATTAAATATGCCTGTATGTGCTATAACATGTGCATGCATCTATCTTCCTGTGTGGTAAACACAGTGAGGATATGATTTGCTTATCCGTTGAATGCATACACATTTTATTTATTTATGAATACAGACATATATACCTTGTATAGGTTATATTAGGACAGTGTACAGTACACATCATTCTATAGAATTGTGTGTAGAGTGTCATGGTGTAGTGTACAATGCATTGAAGTACATACAATGCTACTACTGTATAATAATATGTACACATCAGAACCAGTGATGGACACAGGGCTAGTCTCCATGTATACAGATATTGTATTAAAAATCTGAAAGTCCATAACATTGTAATAAAACAATGATATGTACCATTTGCAACTATCTTAATTGTTATGTTTCTCTTTTGATAAAATAAAAAAATGTATGGATAAAAAAAAAAAAAAAAAATCCTAAAGTCCACATATATCATTACATATCTCTCAATGTATATCCCTTCTAGATCTGTGCCCATCACACACAAGATATTCATCATAAGATAATGTATTATTTATGTAGATCCAGCTGTCAGTTTTATATCATATTCCAGTATAAAAGTCCTATACAATATATTCCTAGAAAGACAACACTATCGATCATACCAGACATCATTCTACCTATGGATGGACATTTCAATTCCATCGCACCGCATATCATATACAATGCAACTAATTATTCCGGCAATATAGATCTCACACCCTTTATTATTGTACACACATCATTATCGGGCGATCCCACAGATCACCTATTAAAGTATCAAATCTGAGATATAAAATGTTTGTGTACCCTTACACTGTGCACCCAAAAATGTATAGGACATCTTTCTCTCTGATATATTACACAACACACCGACTTCTTTTAAAAGTCGGGGAGTAAAATAATTTTGCACCACTGTGTTCATCGCACTAAATTGCAGTTTTATTTCTCTAACGTTCCTTTAAATAATAATAATAATAATAATGGATAGCAGTCAGGGAAAGCTATAGGGAACAGTTCTTGCACTTTACATATATATTATTAATGGAAATAAAATAATATGCGAGTCTATATGGAATGCAGCTGAGAATATTAATCACAACAACAAATATGAAAATAATAATAATTTTGCTATTATGTGTTAACAACAAGGGAATATTATTATTATTATTATCGTTAATTTTATTATTATTATCGTTATTGTTGTTATTTCAAAAGCAGAAGCAAATAGTAACAATAGTAGTAATCATAATACTTGTGTTATTATTTAGTAACAGTAAAATGTTTTTGAAGATCCCCCATTAATCAGCAGATTTTCGCTTATGAAAATGTCCACATATAAAAATAATTAGATATGAAACTTTAGGACCTGATGTATTAAAGATTACCCCATTAAAGGCTGTGTCAGGTTAAAGGAAATTCCAATTTCATTATTAAAATTCCTTTCGTCTGATCGGTATTTGCAGTTTAAGGAGAAGAAAGAGTAAAACTCGCTCTTTAAAAAAAATTAAAAATAATCTCTATATGTTAATGTTTGCTCCTGTATATGGTAACAAAATGCACTCAATTGCTCCAAATATCCTCAGCTGCATAGGGTGGGTTATACATTTCTAATGATATAAAAGTGCACACAACTGAACAACTATACAAAGGATATACAGTAACAAAATACACTAATTTCCGCCAAATATCCCCCAACATATATGGGGGGGGGGGGGGGATATACAGTCTAATTGATATAAAAGAGCACACAACTATTCAAAGGCTACTTATTAATTAAAAACGATGTGTCTGCGATTTGATGTATACTCTTGTACACTTACATACAGGTTTACTTGCGTGATAGTATAATTAGGAAAGTATTTCAACGTGTGATATGTGTCATTAATTGTATAAAACAATGTTCAAAACATATATAAATCATTTATATTGTTTATTACATTTGTGTATGCTGTGTGATGACCTAGTAATGTACGTAAGGGTAATATAAAGTACACGATATGTTTTACATATATATCATCGTTCGTAAATGTGATGATACAGTCAGGTGTATAATATATATATATACACACACACATATTTATTTACAAATATATAAGAACATTCTTACATATATTTTCTCAATTGGAGGGCTTAATTTATTTGTATCATGCCTGCTACACATTTTGTAGATACTATCATACTATAATTATATTTATTTACAAATATATAACATATATATATATCTATATATAATATATATATATATATATATATATATATATATATATATATATATATATATATATATATATATATATATATATATAGATATATAGATATATATATATATAGATATATAGATATATATATATACTGTATATACATTCTCTCAATTGGAGAGCTTAATTTATCTATTCATGCTTTTTGTAGATATTATTTGGATTTATAAATATTTATCTGTGTGTGTGTATATACATATATATGTATATGTATATATATATATATATATATATATATATATATATATAATATATTAGAATTTTGTTGTGGCAGTACAAACTAGGACAAATATATATATAAAGCAATCGTTTTGATAGTACTTTTTATGATTAATTCTTGTTGGCCTGTGTTCTCTACCCAGTCAGGCCGCAGGCATTAAAAACAAATATGTCTCTCTTTTTAATCTAACGTGAATAGAAATCAGTGAAATAAATAGGAACGGTGTAATTAATATATTTTTGCATCTGCTGTATTATTATCTCCTAAACATAAAATTATATTATATTAGAAAAATTATTATGATGATTATTAGTATGATGATGATTATTAGTATTCTTATTGTTGCTATCATTATGTTATACACCTAAAAAGCTTGCAAATATATTGCCCGTATTTTAGTGTATATAAGTGTATTATGCCTACAAGTTGAAATAGGAAAAAAAAAAATATATATATATATATATATACATACCCCACTTTTAAGCACACAATGGGGTTTATTTACTAAAAGCTGGACAGTGCTAAATCGGCTAATTTCTGCATAGAAACCAATGAGCTCCAGGTTTTATTACCAAAGCTTAATTGAATAAGCTGGGGTTAGAAGCTCATTGGTTTCTATGCAGAAGTGAGCCTGATTTGGCACTGTCCAGCTTTAGTAAATAAACCCCATTGTGTAATTAAAAGTGGGGTATGCCTGTATATATAAAACATTGCTATAAAAACAGGCAGTCTTTAGGCTATAGGCCCCCCATGTCATTATGATGCTGATCTGACCTGTCCATTGCTCCCCATCCCCTGGAAAGCCATTAGTATGGATGCAGGAGGTAGACTATTACCACCCCACAAGCCTGCCCTGACCCTCCTCCTCGGCACCCATCCACCTCCTGTCTATAATGAACTCTCCAGCAGAAGATTTGTATTATTTGTACAATGTCAGATATGGAGTACTATCCCCTATCATGGTTGAGGGGCCAAATGCGATTTCCAATAGGTCATCTCCCGGTGGTGACATCACTATAAAGGCAATTACAAGGCAATGGCAGGCTTTAATTGCTTTTTAATAGCGGCTTGAGCTGCCCGGGAGCGATGCTGCACCCACCTCCCAGAGTGCATGGCATCTCAGCCCAGCCATGTGTTGGGGGGGGGGGGGGGGTCCCAGCCAGCAGGGCACACAGAAGATGGGCGAGCTGGGTGAGTCTCCTCTCCTGCAGCCAGGCGGCTCTCTATCACAGGCTTACATACATATTTGAGTTTCCAGTGTGGGGAAGTTTGGACTTTGGCTGCTGCAGTGTTTTTTTGAACAGGACTGGAGCCTGGCGCCGGCTGATGGTGAAATAGATATAATCCCACGTGATAGGGAGGAAGCCAGTCACTTTTCAGGAGGAGAGAGAGGGAGTGCAGCCATCAGACACCCCTCTCCTCCTCCCCCTCTGCCTGGGTGCTGGGGTGATCACTGTTTGCTGCACTCTGCCCCCCTGCTAGATCATCTGTAGATCTCTGGATCAGCCTGCAGATTTCT
>NW_027507758.1:572181903-572185077 GCF_037356315.1 Lithobates pipiens | reverse complement strand
ATCTGTTGCTGGAGAAAGCTGGAAGGATGTACCAGAGTATAGCAATGGCTGCTGCTAACCACGGCCCACCGTCTTATGAAGGGTCTGGGGGCTTCATGCACGGTGCTGCTACCTCCTCTCCGGTCTATGTGCCCACCACCAGGGTGTCCACCATGATCCCCAGCCTGCCTTACCTTCAGAGCAGCGGCCATTCTCAGCAGGCCAGTCCGGTGTCTGGGCACAACATGTGGGCACAAGCTGGGGCAGAGAGCTCGGCCTACAACCCCGGGACCCCTCATCAGCCGGTGTCCCCCCGCTTTGCTTTCTCCTCCAGTCCCCCCATCAGCGCTGCCTCCTCCAGGGAGGTCTCCTACAGCAGCCCGCTGGCCATCTCCGCCAATGGGAGAGATCAGTACAGCCGGGGGCTCAGTGCCAGCTACAGCAGCCCCTACCCAGCCTATGTGCCCCAGGACATGAGTGCCGCCTGGACTGCCTCCCACTTCGACACCTCTATGCTGCACAACCTGCAGAACAGGGCAGGACCCGGAGCCCCCCGACACCCCAATATAGGTGAGTGACCCCAAAATATACTGCCTGCTCTAGGAGCTACTATGTGTAATAATGATATATCTGTGTCTCAGCATTGTGTCATGCTTGATAATGTTCAATTAATAGCCACTTCGTTGTGTTTAATGCAATATTTAATGGTACCGCATTGAGGACGATTTACTAAGAATTTTATTTTAAAACAAAATCTGGGAATAGTCACTTTAATTATTCAATCATGTGGCACAAAAATTCCAGTTTATTTTAAATAGTCACATCATGTGCAGGAAAATTGTAGGAAATAATCGCAACGTTTTTTTCAGTGCACAACTTGTTTAGTAAATAAGCCTCAATCATTACAACATATACGGTAATACATGCCAACAGCTAATAGTAACATATTTTTTTGGGCAAATATAGAAACTGATAAAATGAATGATGCAGACTAGATAGTTTTTCTGCGTGTTGAAGCTGACTTTCTATAACTGTGAATTTGTGTTTCTGCTGTTATTTTTTTTATCGCTAGTATTTCTATTATTGTTATAAATAATATGAGTATTATTTTCCCATGATTAATAAGCGTCGCATTCATTTATTGCATTTTGGGCACCTAATGTGCAATAGTTTATTTGTAGCTTTTATTTTTAACACTAATTAGAGGCAGTACAAAAACAGATGAAATAACAAAAAATATTAATCTCGGGAATCCTCAATCTATTTTTTTTTTTTTTACAGTGAATATTTATTATTAACAAATATATAATATATAATAATTTTTACAAATTTCAAAACTGTCAATAGACAGTGCAGCAAATGTTAAATATTACTACGCATAATGATTTTATACATATAAATAATCATTCTACTTAGTAATATTTAACATTTGTTATGTTGTCTACTGAGAGTTTTGAATTTTGTAAAAATATTTTTATTTGCTACTGCAGTAGAGTATTGTAATTATTATAACTTTTATGCGTAGTATTAATTGTGTACTGTACATATACTTTTATTATGTTTATGATCATTTTTATTATTTGCTGCTATTTGCATACAATAATAATACACACAAACACAACACACACAAAAAAAAAAAAAAAATATATATATATATATTATATTTTATATATATATATATATATATATATATATATATATATATATATATATATATATATATATATATATTTATTATTATTATTATTTTTTTCATTCATTTATTTATATATTTTTTTCTGAAATATTGCAAAATATCTGTACAAAAGAAAGGAAACGGGAAAAGGAAAGAAAAAATATTGATGTCTATATATATATATATATATATATATATATATATATATATATATATATATATATATGATTATTTTTATTCTCTCTCTCTCTCTCTCTCTCTCTATATCTATATCTATATTTATATATATATATATATACAGATCTATAGCTATTTCTATGTTTATATATATATATATGTATATATATCTATCTCTCTTTAAACATATATATTATTTAATTATAAAAAATATTATGATAAATATAGTTGTTGCTACTGAAGTTGATTAACTAAAACTGGAGAGTGCAAAATCTGGTGCAGCTCTGCATAGAAACCAATCAGCTTCCAGGTTTTTCTCAAACTGTAAAGTGGTTGTAAACCTAAAAAAAAAAAAAAAAAAAAAAAAAACCTGCAAGACAAAGGCATAATGAACTAGTATGCATAGCATACTAACTTATTATGAATTACTTACCTGAGATCGAAGCCCCCGCAGCGCTCCTCGTTCACCGCTCCATTGGCCGCCATCGCTTCTGGAGTTACTTCCAGATATCGCGGGCTCCGATGCTTCGATTGGCTGGAGCCGCGATGACACATGCGCGCGGGAGCTGCCGCTAGTGGCACAGTCTAACTTAAATTTGCTTCAGTGCGCATGTGACCGTGACCGTCGGCACATGTAAATACAGGGGATAATCTCCTAAACTGTGCAGGTATAGGAGATATCCAGTGTAGCTACAGGTAAGCCTAATTATAGGCTCGCCTGTAGAAAAAAGTTGTTGTAAAGGGTTTAAAAGCACTTCAATTGAATTTGCAGAAGTTAGAAGCTGATTGGCTGCCATGCACAGCTGCACCAGATTTTGCACTCTCCAGTTTTAGTAAATAATACCTACTACTACTACTACTACTACTACTACTACTACTACTAGTAAATAATCCCAACTACTACTACTAGTAAATAATCCCAACTACTACTACTAATGGTAAATCATCCCAACTACTACTACTACTACTAGTAGTAAATCATCCCAACTACTACTAGTAGTACTACTACTACTTAGAAGTAGTAGTACTATAATAATTATGGTATTATAAATATGAACAGTGATAATACTTAGAAGCTATTATGTCTAATTTGAAATAAAATACAATTCAGCATGTCTAGAAGAGGCTGGAGTTTTCTGGGCTCCATAAGTTCTTGATGAGTCAAGAGAAAGTGAAAGTGTAATGTTTGCAGGAGAAGACTCATTCTTACATAAGGATTTTTATCATTGGATGTGTACTGTGTGTCAGCTGAGGTGGCACACCATGAACTACATACATCATATTTCATGAATGTGTTATGAGCTGTGCAATTCATCAACATGTCAGTTAGAAGGTGTTAAAAG
>NW_027507758.1:572046903-572176903 GCF_037356315.1 Lithobates pipiens | reverse complement strand
TGCAGTCATGTTGAAAAAGGAAGGAATCATCCCCAAGCTGTTCCCACAAAGTTTGGAGCATGGAATCGTCCAAAATGTCTTGGTATGCTGATGCTTTAAGAGTTCCCTTCATTGGAACTAAGGGGCCAAGCCCAACCTCTGAAAAACAAGCACACACACCATAGTCCACCCCCCCCCCCCCCCCCCCCGTCAAATGATTTGGCCCAGTGTACAAAACAAGGTCTATAAAGACCGGAATGAGCGAATTTGGGGTGCAGGAACTTGACTGGCCTGAACAGAGCTCTGACCTCAACTTGATAGAACACTTTTGGGATGAATTAGAATGGAAACTGCGAGCCAGGCCTTCTCATTCAACATCAGTGCCTGACCTCACAAAGTCTGGAAGAATGGTCAAAAATTCCCATAGACACACTCCTAAACCTTGTGGACAGCCGTCCCAGAAAGGTTGAAGCTGCTAGAGCTGCAAAAGGTGGGACAACTCAACATTGAACCCTACGGACTAAGACTGAGATGTCATTAAAGTTCATGTGCGTATAAAGGCAGGTGTCACAACACTTTTGACCACATAGTGTGTACATACAGTATATGACCATGGAGTATAATCAATAGAAAAGTATGTTACCTGCAAAGTCCCATGTTGGTGAATTGTTGTTGTATATCGTAACATGGTCAGTCAGGTTTGAAAAACAAACAAAACCATGGAGTTCAACCAATAGAAAATAAATACATGGAAAACCCCCTTATGTAGAACCATATATCCACAGTTGACCCAGAAGAAAGAAGAAAAAAATCTTTTATAAAGCATTGGTACCTAAAAAAAAAAAAAAAAAAAAAAAAAAAAAAAGTCCCATGTTCATGGATTACTGAATTCAGTTAGAGACATGGTGGGACTCACTCTACAAGGGTTAAGTGGTAAAAAAAACAAAAACCCTCCTGAGTTTTACATATCATTGACCATGTTACTATTGAGTTACTATAGCCAAGAACAAGTTTACACCAAGTCCCAATGAATGTTACAGTGGGGGAAATTTACTAAAACTGGCACATGCAGAACCTGGTGAAGCTGTGCATAGTAACCAATCATCTTCTAGGTTTTATTGTCAAAGCTTAATTGAACAAGCCGACGTTAGAAGCTGATTGGTTACTATGCACATCTGCTCCAGATTCTACGTGCACCAGTTTTAGGAAAATCTCCCCAGTGTGACATTAATTTCATTATAGACATGACTGATAAATAATTCCATGCAGCTTTCGTTTTATTAACCAGTTGCCGACCGCCGCACGCCGATGTACGTCGGTACAATGGCACGGGCAGGCATAAGGACATACATGTACGTCCCTTGCCTCCCGCGGGTCGGGGGCCCGATCGGGCCCCCGCCCGGTGCCTGCGGCGGTCGGTTTTCGTCCGGGAGCGATCCCGGACGAGGGGACGGCCATTCATTCATGGCCACCCCCTCGCGATCGCTCCCGACGAATAGAAATCCCCGGTGACATCACTTCCTCTCCTGTAATGTAAACACAGGAGAGGAAGTGATGTATTCTCTCCTCCGTGTCGGTATTTTTCGTTCCGACACGGAGGAGAGCGGATCAGTAAGTTGCACCAACACTCTACACACACAGTAGAACATGCCAGGCACACTCACACCCCCCCTTTACCCCCCGATCACCCCCCCAATTACCCCTGCCCCCCAGTCACAGTGACACCAATGTCATTTTTTTTTTTTTTTTTTTGCATTGGTGTCATTTGTGACTGTAATAACTGTTAGGGCAGTTAGAGTTAGCCCCCTTTAGTTCTAATGTACCCCCCTAACCCCCCCAATAAAGGTTTAACCCCGTGATCACCCCCCGTCGCCAGTGTCACTAAGGCTGGGTTCACATTGCAGCGGTTTATGAGAACGAATGTGATTCGCACCGCACTGCAGTGCAAATCACATCCGATCTCTGTGCGATTCGAGTTCAGCCATTCGCCGCACCCGCCGCACCCGCCACACCCGCCGCACCCGCCGCAAATTCGCACGGGACCCTTTTTTTGGCCCGCAGCAGAATCGGATCGCATGGGTGTTCACACCATGCGATCCGAGTTTGCAGATCGCACTGCGATATGCGAACTGATCTGGGGGTGTCAGTAACATTTCACTGACACTCCCAGCAGTTCGCATAGGGCAGTGTGAACTGCCGCCGGGAGGCATGCGATGCGGGAACCCGCCGCGCATTCGTGGCGTTCCCGCATCGCTCCAGTGTGAACCCAGCCTAATAAGCGATCGTTTTTCTGATCGCTGTATTAGTGTCACAGGTGACGCTAGTTAGGCAGGTAGGTATTTAGGTTCGCTGCAGCTTTTTATAGCGCCAGGGACCCCCATATACTACCGCATAAAGCCCCCTAATTGCCCCCTAGTTAACCCTTTCACCAGTGATCACCATATAACTGTTACAGGTGACGCTGGTTGGTTAGTTATTTTTTTATAGTTTCAGGGCACCCGCCATTTATTACCTAGTCTCACTAGTGTACCCCTAAATTTAGGGGTGTCTACTTTCCAAAATGGGGTCATTTGGGGGGGGTTTGTGCCATCTTGGCATTTTATGGCCTTCAAAACTGTAACGCCCTTAGAAAGCCTGAAGGCGGTGCTTGGTTTTCGGGGCCCCGTACGCGGCTAGGCTCCCAAAAAGTCCCACATATGTGGTATCCCCATACTCAGGAGAAGCAGCAGAATTTATTTTGGGGTGTCATTTCACATATGCCCATGGCATGCGTGAGCAATATATCATTTAGTGACAACTTTGTGAAAAAAAAAAAAAAAAAAAAAAAAGTTTGTAATTTTCCCGCAACTTGTGGCAAAATATAAAATATTCCATGGACTCAACATGCCTCTCAGCAAATAGCTTGGGGTGTCTACTTTCTAAAATGGGGTCATTTGTGGGGGTTTTGTGCCATCTTGGCATTTTATGGCCTTCAAAACTGTAATAGGTAGTGAGAAGTGAACTCAAAAATTTACGCCCTTAGAAAGCCTGAAGGCGGTGCTTGGTTTTCGGGGCCCCGTACGCGGCTAGGCTCCCAAAAAGTCCCACATATGTGGTATCCTCGTACTCAGGAGAAGCAGCAGAATTTATTTTGGGGTGTCATTTCACATATGCCCATGGCATGCATGAGCAATATATCATTTAGTGACAACTTTGTTAAAAAAAAAAAAAAAGTTTGTAATTTTCCCGCAACTTGTGGCAAAATATAAAATATTCCATGAACTCAACATGCCTCTCAGCAAATAGCTTGGGGTGTCTACTTTCTAAAATGGGGTCATTTGTGGGGGTTTTGTGCC
Organism: Lithobates pipiens; assembly: GCF_037356315.1. NCBI lineage: Eukaryota > Metazoa > Chordata > Amphibia > Anura > Ranidae > Lithobates > Lithobates pipiens. The sequence continues at coordinate 572,173,589 of NW_027507758.1, read as the reverse complement.
ATCTTGGCATTTTATGGCCTTCAAAACTGTAATAGGTAGTGAGAAGTGAACTCAAAAATTTACGCCCTTAGAAAGCCTGAAGGCGGTGCTTGGTTTTCGGGGCCCCGTACGCGGCTAGGCTCCCAAAAAGTCCCACATATGTGGTATCCCCATACTCAGGAGAAGCAGCAGAATTTATTTTGGGGTGTCATTTCACATACGCCCATAGCATGTGTGAGCAATATATCATTTAGTGACAACTTTGTGTAAAAAAAAAAAAACAATTTTTTTTTTGTCATTATTCAATCGCTTGAGGCAAAAAAATAAAATATTCAATGGGCTCAACATGCCTCTTATCAATTTCCTTAGGGGGTCTACTTTCCAAAATGGGGTCATTTGGGGGGGTTTTGTACTGCCCTGCCATTTTAGCACCTCAAGAAATGAGATAGGCAGTCGTAAACTAAAAGCTGCGTAAATTCCAGAAAACGTACCTTAGTTTGTAGATGTGACAACTTTTGCGCAAACCAATAAATATACAATTATTGACTTTTTTTTTACCAAAGACATGTGGCTGAATACATTTTGGCCTAAATGTATGACTAAAATTGAGTTTATTGGATTTTTCTAATAACAAAAAGTAGAAAATATCATTTTTTGTCAAAATTTGCGGTCTTTTTACGTTTATATCGCAAAAAATAAAAATCGCAGAGGCAATCAAATACCATCAAAAGAAAGCTCTATTTGTGGGAAGAAAAGGACGCAAATTTTGTTTGGGTACAACATTGCATGACCGCGCAATTACCAGTTAAAGCAGCGCAGTGCCAAAGTGTAAAAAGACCTCTGGTCATTTACCAGCAAAATGGTCCGGTCTGAAAGTGGTTAAATGTTGCCCCCTTCCTAAATATTACCATGTGCCACCTGATGTGAGCAGGCTTATCCCAAGTACCCCTTGATGCTTCCTCATGTACCCCTCTAATCACATATAGATACAAAGCACACCTTTCTTTTTAAATAACTAACATTTCTTCTTTAGATCATTTAAAATAAGTTTTGAATCTGCCTGAAATTACTTTACCAAATGTAAATATCTCTGAATAGTCTTCTGGGGTGGACATGGGGCACGAGGAGAATTTATACTTTGCAGTATTTAAGCACAAAGCAGTGACCTGACTGACAGCTTTATATATCGCCCATGCTGATGATTGGCTGATCTCTGGAAAAGGACAAGAAACTGAAATAGATTATGCCAAAATGATTGGTTTTCCACTGCTGTTTACTCAACAGTGACAGCATGAATGAACTATTAAAAAGATAGTGCTTTTTGAAGTTCATCAGCCTGCTCTTCAGTGCTGTCAGCGTACTGAGCATATGAAATAGTATCTTTAATTATTGTTCATACTGTATATCGACTTCCGTGTATGTATGTGTATATATGTGTGTGTTTGTGTGTGTGTGTATATATATATATATATATATATATATATATATATATATATATATATACAGTATATGTACACAGAACATACTTGTCTATCCCCAAGCATCCAGGATCAGTCCATAAGACACCGATATTGATATTATAAAAGATGTAGTGCTTGGAGTATTCAGACCTTGTTTATTTGAGCCATATTACTCCACTGATATTATTGCAATAGTGATCAATTATATAACAATATCATTGGAGTTCTTGATTTTGCATAAACAGAGTATCTATAATTTCTGAGTGTCTGTCTTTCGCTCTCTCTATTAGTCTTTAAATATCTATCTATCTATCTATCTATCTATCTATCTATCTATCTATCTATCTATCTATCTATTATCTATCTATCAATTGATCCATTGATTTATCTATCTATCTATCTATCTAGTATCCTAACTGAAAATGGCTGTAATGCATAGATGTAAATTGACCCTTACAGAATATCTATCTATTTATCTATCTTTATATTGTTTAATCAATCTATCTATTATCCATCTATTGGTTAACTTTATCTATCTATCTATATATCTATCTATCTATCTGATCGATTAATCAAGAATCTATATGTCTATTTAGTGTCTATCTATCTATTGATCTATCTATCTTTTGATTAATCGATCAATCTATCTATCTCTATTGATCAATCGATTAATCTATCTATTGTCTATCAATCTATTGATTAATTGACCAATCTATCTGTCTATCTAGCATCTGTCTGTCTATCAGTCTATCTATCAGTCTATCTATCTATTGATTGATATCGAACAATCTATCTATCTATCTAGTGTCTATTTATCTATCTATCTATCTATCTATCTATCTATCTATCTATCTATCTATCTATCTATCTATCTCTATTGATCAATTGATTAATCTATCTATTTATCTATCAATGTATTGATTAATCAACCAATCTATCTATTGTCTATCTGTTGATCAATTGATTAATCTATCTATCACTAATAAAAGCAGTGGCATACATATCACATATACTATAATGAGATCGTTGTTGCTGATGTTTGCAGTATTTGTAGGGATATATTTTAATCTGGTGTGTATTTCTTACATATTAATTGTTGCATTTTATCACCTATTAGTTATTAGACTTTTTGATCCACTTTTAGGGCGATCTGATTGGATGATGTCACCCAGTTTATAATGTATTATTACAAGATAAGGACATGTAGAGGACATTGAATTTTGTATCTTGTAAAAGATGTTATGTCATAGTGCATAATATGTCATCCATGCAAAACACTTCCACGTGAAGCAGTGTCTCATTCCAACAAACATATTTTTGCCACCCTGCACATTTCCAGAATAAAGTTACCATGTAATAGTTCATTCTATCCACATTGCAGACTTCTCAGCAGTGTCCAGACACGCAGGGTTGTTGAGCATTTCAACTCCATTCAGCTCATACAGGTACGACCGGCAGATTTTTTTTTTTTTTTTACAGAACACAGGCACAGGGAAACTTCTCATAATGGTACAGAGAGGAAGGCAGCATTTAGTAGCAAATTTTACATCAGCATGAGCGGGGGGGGGGGGGGGGCACTGATACAGGCAGGGAGGGGCAGGGGGGGGGAGGAGGACACAGGAGACACAGATGAGATACAGAAACAGGAGAGCTGCAGAGAACAGGCTGCGGCTAATAAAAGCATGCAAACAGACCGTGGGGTCAGGGCTCAGCAGCCATGATTATCGTGGCCTGTTTGCAGAGGGGAGGGCATAGCCAAGCAGGATCAGCCAGGTTTTTTAGAGTATACAGGGGGCCAAATGACACAGCACAAGTGCTGTGCTGTATAACATGCTTTAAGGGGAGGAGGTTGGAGGTTGGATGGGGGATGTCCTCTCCAGCTCCTCCAGGATAACAATTGAGCGGCTTTTAGCCACATTGGTTGTTATCCCGGGAAAGCCGATCGCCCACTCTAAAAAAAAACGGTACCGGATGATGCCTGCAGCTGTGGGCATCATCCCGGTATAACCCCCGAAAGCTGAGTACACACATCTGCGTACACTAGGCGGGAATGGGGATCATATAAAAAAAATTCTGACACATGCACAGAGCCCCCTATCTGTCACTGCTCCAATAACATGTGCGAAGTTTAGAGAAAATCTGAGGAGAAACCGAGGCTGATTCCAGCCAAGCGTTGTCAGGTGTACCCCAGGGTCCGCTGATAATACAGCCTCAAATCCGCTGTATCCGTCAGCTGCAATCAAGACACAGTTGACAATCCCTGCTTACTATAAGTCTGAGATGGACAAGACAAGTGTAGAGAGTTTGTATGAAGTCACTGAATATTCACAGCCAATTCCCATTGTTTCCAAGTAATCCCCTTCCTGTTTATTGTTACACGTCTCTCTTTACCCATCTCTGAAGGGAGGGCCGCACACATGCAACTGATTATACACACTTATATTCCTTGGATTTGGGGGATTTTTTGTTACATAGTTAGGATGAAAAAAAAAAAGACTTCAAGTTCACCCAATAGAAAATATTTATAAAAATAAATAAATTGAACTCCCCCCCCCCCCACCTACCCCATCCTTAATACCGAACCCCGTTCACGCAGTAGAGCCAGAGGAAGGCCCTTATATTACATGGTCCACGTCACTCCAACGGAAGAAAAAAAATCCTTTCTGATCCCCGAACACAATTAATTATGTATTTATATATGGTGATCATATCCCCTTATATATTTATACATGGTGATCACATTCCCCCTTATGTATTTATATATATGGTGATCACATCCCCCTTATGTATTTATATATATATGCTGATCATATCCCCCTTATGTATTTATACATGGTGATCATATCCCCCCTTATGTATTTATATATGATGATCATATCCCCCTTATGTATTTATACATGGTAATCATATCCTCCCTTATGTATTTATATATGGCGATCATATCCCCTTATATATTTATACATGGTGATCACATTCCCCCTTATGTATTTATATATATATGGTGATCATATCCCCCTTATGTATTTATACATGGTGATCATATCCCCCCTTATGTATTTATATATGATGATCATATCCCCCCTTATGTTTCTATACATGGTGATCATATCCTCCCTTATGTATTTATATATGATGATCATATCCCCCCTTATGTTTCTATACATGGTGATCATATCCTCCCTTATGTATTTATATATGATGATCATATTCCCCCTTATGTATTTATACATGGTGATCATATCCTCCTTTATGTATTTATATATGATGATCATATCCCCCCTTATGTATTTATACATGGTAATCATATCCTCCCTTATGTATTTATATATGATGATCACATTCCCCCTTATGTATTTATATATGGTGATCATATCCCCCCTTATGTATTTATACATGGTAATCATATCCTCCCTTATGTATTTATAAATGGTGATTATATCCCTCTTATGCATTTTGTAAATGGTGACCATATCCCTCCTTATGTATTTAAAAATGGTGATCATATCTCCCTTGTGTATTTATTAGGGATGCACTGATATCACTTTTTTAACACTGAGTACGAGTAAAGATACTTTTTTGCAAGTACCTGCTGATACCAATTACCGATACCTGTCGCCTAGGAAGAGTAGGTAGGGGGGTGGTTTGGGAGGGGGTGGGGTGTTGTTAGGGAGTTGGGTGAGGCAGGGGTAAGGGCAGGGTGGAAGGGGGGAGTAGAGGGGTAAGAGAGTTCAGTGTAGTTGAGGGTAGTTGAGTGTGGGGTGAAATAGGGATAGTAGAGTGGGAGAGTTCGGATAGAAAACACTGTGATCGCTGGGCAAAGAGGATGGGAATACGAGACGCTCTCTCCTAAAATGTTGGACTCACAGAAGACCATTTCTACAGTATGTGCCAGCAGTGCAAATGACGGGGCTTGCAAATGAACGTTAAACTTGAATCTGCAAAGCAAACAGTCCATTTATACATGGTGATAATTTCCCCCCTTATGTATTTATACATGGTGATCAATTCCCCCTTATGTATTTATACATGGTGATCAATTCCCCCTTATGTATTTATACATGGTGATCAATTCCTCCTTCTGTATTTATACATGGTGATCATATCCCCCTTATGTATTTATACATGGTGATCATATCCCCCTTATGTATTTATATATGGTGATCATATCCCCCTTATGTATTTATACATGGTGATCATATCCCCCTTATGTATTTATACATGGTGATCAGATCACCCCTTTATTCTCCAGAGAGAATAAATTCAGTTCCTCTAATCTTTCCTCCATGCCTCTTATCAGTTTGGTTTCTCTCCTCTGCATTTTCCTCAGTTCTCTGATATCCTTGTTGTGAACTGGTGTCCGAAACTGAACTGCATATTCTAGATGAGATTTTTTCATTTTATTTTGACACAGATGGTGTGGTAGAATATAATGGCCATATTAGGTCAATGACATAATCTGTGGGACCTGTGTTCAAGAGCAGAGCAGGGAATGCTGCAGACATTGCTGATTGGACTGGGAGAGTTGCAGTCATGTGACAGCTTACTACGGGTTGTGCCAAACTGGGCTAAGATGATGACGAGGGTAGGTGGGCATTACTGGGACTTTTACTGGGAGGAGGGCCAGCACCTGAACATCAGTCACATCAGGTGGGCCTCTGAGAACCACCAAGAGCCATGTATGCAGAGGGGCAGACAAGTCTTTGTAAATGATAGCCCAGTGAGCTGCCAACTACAGCCTGTGGCAGTGGTGCTGTATTTGTAGAGAGTAGGCACCCAACAGACACATGCAACGTGACCATATTCTAGGTGCCACTGAAAAGGACACCATGTGCCCAACCTGGCCTTAAGTCGCCTATACTTTTAATACAGTCCCTATAATTTGGAGTTGAATTCACCTGTCTTTTGGATAGAGTAGGGAATGGCTGAAACTCCAGCAGGTTTTATTTGTTTGGTCATCTTTATCCCACTAGGGAGATCTTCCTTGACTTGGTGTCCTGTAGACAGAACCAGATTGAGAGCTGAGTGAAAAAACTGCTCTCAGACAGTTGTCACCGTAACAAGTGCCCCCATTGGATATTTTCTCCTCTATGCAAGTTCTGGTGTCAACTAAAAATTGTCGTTTTCCTTGACTATATTTAGTATCCATATTTAATATATTTTTTTTTATATAAATCTAAAAATAATTATAAATTATATATTATAATATATTATATATATATATATATATATATATATATATATATATATATATATATATATATATATATATATATATAATATAATATAACATTTAATTTAAAAAAAAAAGTATAATAAATATATGGCCTGCTAACTCTTAAATAATTATTTATTTTCTATATATAGTTAAAAATAATTATTTGATATATATTTAAAGTGGTTGTAAATTCAAAATATTTTTTACCTTGTAGAATATTTAGGCATCAAATGGGCTAGGGTAGTATATGGGTAGGCTAGGGCACTATAGGGGTAGGCTAGGTTAGTATATAGACAGGCTAGGGCAGTATATGGGGCAGGCTAGGGTTATATAATGCAAGCTAGGGCTGTGTAGTGATTTTTGAGCACGACAGGTTATGCAAAATTTGGCCATCCAGCAGATCAGCAGCCACTACTGGAAAAAATGATGGACACCCTTTGTGTACTGTCACACAGAACTAACTTACCTCTTTGTTGCTCTCTCCCTGTGCTCCTACAGTCTTCAGTGCCCAGCCTCTCGCATGCACCAGAGCAGAAGTAGGCAGGCCGGGCATGAGGCCGGCTGCACCCTCTCCTCCAGTTCCACCTAATAGAAATGCAAGCCTCGCAAGCTGCTCCTGAACCTGAACATCGGCTGCTGGCGGAGCCAGTGAGGAAGGGATCTTTCATTGCTCTCTGTTTCCTGTGGGTACCCCACTCCCGGCAGCACACACACCTGAGCTCTTCATGTGTGCTCAGGTTTTTTTCAATAGCCGGTGTTGGACTGTGTGCGGGCACCCTCGTGCCCAGCAACTGAGTAGCTATGAGTATGCAAGGGCAGCAGGTTGGCCTTGGATGACACACAAAGCCGCTGAAAAAAAAATCTCGTGCGTCAATTTTCCACCTTTCTCAAAGTGCCACCTTGGTCAAATGGACCCAGCCAGACCCATGGTAGACTTTTCGAATTTGAGGTTGAGTTTATTTAAAAACTTTGGACTGAGCTGTCTGATGAAAAACAGCAGATGAATAATTTATATATTATAAGTATATACATTTCAGCTTGAGCTATTAAGGTCTGTTAACAATAGGATTTACAGCAAATTGAGATCCTGGGAAATGTGAAAGGATGCCCACAGCTCCACCTTTTAAAGTAAAAATACTGTATTAACATTATGTCCACTTTAATGTGCTATATTGATTTCAGGACCTTCCTGAATCTGCTGCATGTAGTAATACCCTGACTGCAATTCCTGAAAATGATAGCTCCCTGGCAGTCATGCTAATTCTCTGGCCTTTCTACTTCATTACTACGAATGAAATATTCAAGATGGACTTCAGCAGCTACATTTTTAATCCAGTGATTGAAGGAGGAAGTTTAGAACAAAGAGCTTTTGTAATATAACTGGTTTCATAAAGTCCAGATGAAAATCAGAAGAGGAAGCTGAGACATGAACTGGTTGAACTTTGGTTGTAAATGTGTATCCCAAATGGTGACAAAAATAAACATGGACAGCCATGCTGTCAACCTACATTACCGAAAGTGCTACATGAATTGGCCGCGCTGTTAAATGCTTATAATAATAATAATAACAATAAAATGTCATTAACCACTTGAGACCCGCGCTATAGCCAAATGACGGCTACAGAGCGGACCTCCTTTGCCGGGACTACGTCTATTGACGTCGTCCCGTGCACGAGCGGCCTGCGCGCCCCCTGTGATCGGCGAGTCTATGAGACTCGCCTGATCACAGATCCGAGCAAGGGGTCGATCCCGACCCCTTACCACGTGATCAGCTGTCAGCCAATGACAGCTGATCATGTGATACAACGGAGCCGGTAATCGGCTATTATTCCTCCTCGCGCTGACAGCACGTGGAAAAAAAAAAGAGCCGATCACCGGCGGCCGTGATCGGGACATCAGTCCCGATCACGGCCAGCTTACCAGTGCCCACCTTCCCCCCCCTCAGGAATAAAGTGCCCCCCATAAGTGCCACCCAGCAGTGCCCACAGTGCCACCCAGCAGTGCCCACAGTGCCACACATCAGTGCCCACAGTGCCACCCACAATCTGCCTCAACAACGGTGCTGCACCCCAGTGCCACATATCCGTGCCCATCAGTGTCATCTACCAGTGCCCATCAGTGCACAGCAGTGCCACCTATCAGAGCCACCTATCAGTGCCCATCAGTCCCATCTATCAGTGCCACCCATCCGTGCCATCTTATCTGTGCCCATCTTTGCCCATCAGTGCCGCCTTATCTGTGCCCATCAGTACTGCCTTATCTGTGCCTATCGGTGCCACCTTAACTATGCCTATCAGTGCCCACCAGTGCAGCCTATCAGTGCCCACCAGTGCAGCCTATCAGTGCCCACCAGTGCGCCTCATCCGCGCACTTCAATGAAGGAGAAAAATGACCTGTTTGCAAAATTTTATAACAAACTATTAAACATGATTTTTTTTTTTTTTTTATTTTGCATCCTGGTGATCCTGCATATAATCCTGGTAATGTTCAACTTGCTTTAACAGACCAAGCTGTCCAGCAAAAAAATGGTAGATAAGACAGTTGAGACAAACCATTTACCAGTGACAAGGGTATTTACAATGGTCAGCTTTTAGTAATTTATGTATGAAAGAAAAAAGCTTAATTTATTTAGTCAAGTCCATCTAAACCTGCTAGTATCTAAGACTACCTTCTCCTCAAATTGACAATGCTCCTGAGCAAAGGTGTCTCCATTGCTCCTCCATCCAGAGTACAGACATCCTAACACAGGAAGTAAGTGGCTACCACCAGATTAAAGAATTTACCCCCTTCCTGACCAGTGCACTTTTTGCGATACAGCACTGCGCCGCTTTAACTGACAATTGCGCGGTCGTACGACGTTGCACCCAAACAAAATTGACGTCCTTTTTTCCCACAAATAGAGCTTTCTTTTGGTGGTATTTGATCACCTCTGTGTTTTTTATGTTTTTCACTATAAACAAAAAAAGAGCAACAATTTTGAAAATAAAAGCAATCTTTTTTACATTTTGCTATAATAAATATCCCCAAAAAATTAATAAAAAAACTAAATTTCTTTCTCGGTTTAGGCTGATATGTATTCTTCTACATCATTTTGGTAAAAAAAATCAATAAGCGTATATTGATTGGTTTGTGCAAAGGTTATAGCATTTACAATATGGCATTTTGATTATTAGTATTTTTTATATTAGTAATGGCGAGGATCTGCGATTTTTATCGTGACTGCAACATTATGGTGGACACATCGGACACTAGGGGGTGATCAAGGGGTTAAGTGTGGTTAAGTGTGTCCTAGGGAGGGATTCTAACTGTGGTGGGGATGGGCTACCACTGACATGACAGCGATCACCGCTCCCAATGACAGGGAGCAGTGATCTCTGTCACATCACTAGGCAAAATGGGGAAATGCCTTGTTGACAAAGGCATCTCCCAGTTCTTATGCCGCGTACACATGAGCGGACTGTATGGCGTACTTAGTCCGTCATACAATCCGACGGACAGTCCGTCATACTTTCGACTGAACGGACTTGACCACACACGGATGCACAAACAGTCCGTCGAAAGCTTGCGCGATGACGTGTACAGCACGTACGACGGGACTAGAAATAGGAAGTCCAATACACAGCAAAGCACCCTTCCGCCGTGTAAATCCTTTCTGAGCATGGGCCATTCTTAGTCCGTCGAACTAGCCTACTGACGAGCGGATTGTCCGCTGAAACCAAAGTACGACGGACAGAATTTCGAAAAATCCGAAATACTTAGTACGCCAGACTGCACGCTGAAAAAGTCCGCTGAAGCCCACACACGAGCAGACTGTCCACTGAAATGTGTTTCGACGGACTAAGTACGCCATACAGTCTGCCCGTGTGTACGCGGCATTACACTCCGTGACACGATCGCAGACCCTAGGTGGACATTAAAGCCCCTTTCACACTGGGGTGTCGGCGGTAAAGCACCGCAAATATTATTTTTTCGCAGAGGTTTTCGGCTGCTGGCGGGTGGATTTAACCCCTGCTAGTGGCCGAAAAAGGGTTAAAATGACCCACAGTGTGCCACTGCAGCGGCGCTTTGCCGGTGGTTTCGGCAGTGGTGCCCATTTAGTTCAATGGGCAGAAACGGTTTATGAGCAGTGTATCCACTGCTCCAAAGATGCACCCACAATGCCACGATTTAAAGGGGACATATCTGCACACCCATTTGCCCAGCCGTGCAATTGTACCGACGTAATCGCCATGCGCTGGTCTGCTAGTGGCTAAATAAATGGAAAAAAGCCCCCCCCCCCCCCCCAAAAAAAAACATGAATGTAGCCATCACAGAATTAATAAACTGCAGTATACTACATTTTTGGGGGTGTTACATATTCTTTAAGTAATAAAGTTAAAATAATCAATACAGTACTAACTAAATGATTAAATACAGTTAAAATAAAATTGTAATAAAATAAAGTTTGCAATGTGTCTCTCAGTGTTTAGGCTAATGCTAATGTACCACTAAATGTTCTCGGAATCTAGGCATAGTAATGTTGAAAGCTCTCCATGACACATCAAGGGTTTAGATGAGAAAATATAAAAATTATGGATTTTTCACCAATGTTTACTCAACGGTGATAGTGCGAATGCAAAACGTAAAAGTGAATCCTGCAATGAATCAACCTGTGCTATCTAGACCACTCTGATCCCCCCCCCCCCCCCCCCCCCATTCCGAGTGCTTCGGGAGCCTGTTGAACCTCCGAACATCTGAAAATCTATCATAAGCATAGGAACTTAGGAAAGGCATGTACTCAGAAAATCAACATTAGAAAATTAATTCTGGGGCCCATTGGTGACATAGCCCCCCCCCCCCCCCCGCCTGCCCTAAAACTTTACATACATTTGCATTCATATTCATTTGTTTTTCTACAGCCAATTACTAAGTATAGTCTTTAAACACTGGTCCAGTTCCAACTATTTCTTTCCCAATTTCTTTCTTTTAATTTATCATTATTTTAGCTATAATTTTATTTATTTATTTTTAATTAGAGGGGACACTTAGGGCAAGTTTTGGGGAAATTTGCTTTGTATTCCCCTGAGTTAATGTAAAACTTTAGGAAGTCTAAACCTTTACGATTGTATTAAAGATTGCAGATCCTGATCTTGTATAAAAGTAGTATTAATATTTTCAGCAATATTTTGCACTTCCATCTAAGCAAATAGTATTTAAAAAATAAAAATAAAAAAAAATAAAGCTATATCCATGTAGTGGAATGTGTCAACATTACTCTCACAGCCAATAACTGTGCAAAGATCACCAAATAGCAAAGAGTTTTAGGATTGACCCTAACCACAATATTAAACTTCACTAAAAGGTGATAGCGCATGATACATTTAAATTTTTTTTTATAATCCTTATGGGTGCCTGGAGATGAGGGGCAGTCAGGCTAATTTGATTTTAGATTGTAAGCTCTACGAGCAGGGCCCTCCTGTATTGTAATTGTACTGTCCACCATCTACACTGTAAAGCATTCGCAAACTTTTGGCAATATATATATATATATATATATATATATATATATATATATATATATATATATATATATATATACAATATATATATTTAATTCTAAGAATAATTAGTATTAATGAGTTACCTTTTATGAATATAAACTATGGTATTCACTCCATATTTCTAGCTCATATGTATACTTTTGAATTATTTTCATATAAAGCAAACCAGACAAACATATCAGCACATCTTTTTTGCTACAATCAGCAATTATTTTTTAGGTAAACAGTTACTAAAACGTATCAGTTTAATGCCAGAACATATGTGCTGCCCTTAAAACTAAACTAAAACCAAAAACAAATTTTCCATTCTTTTTTTTATGAATTAGGCTTGTAGGAAAATCTTTTTTTCTTACAGAACCGATATAGAGTATATTTAAGGAGGACACGTATAAAGTAAGAATACAGATTAAGATCTAACAAATGTCATTTCATATAGAGAAATATTTAACTTAATATTTTTGAAGACTGTAAATAAAAAGAAGAATTAAAGATCCTAAAAGTTTGATACAATTATTTTTAAATGATAATATTGAATAATAATGCAACTGAATTATAAAAATTAAGGAAATTAAAAATAACGAATTAAGGTGATCTATCAAAGGCTTTATTTAGCTACTTATTTATAAGAACCAAATCAGCACCCTAACTAACATTTGTTTTATTAATTTTTCAATGTACATGTGTTTTATTTTTCTACTTATTTATAAGAACCAGCCCAGCTACCTAACTAACATTTGTTTTATAAATTTTTCAATGTACGTGTGTTTTGTTTTTTAACCAGAACATCCATAAAAAAAATGCAAATAATGTTCCAGATGGAAGGATATCATTTAAAAAAACAAAAAAAAAAAAAATTGGGCTTGACCAAGAAACATCCAGCAATGTGTAGAGGAACTGAAAAAAAAAGATGTAGAACTTTAAAATTTAGTATTACATGTATTTGCACCTGTTTGGATCAATGTTGAAAATAACAATTCATTAGGTAAAATACTTAATTTAAAAATCACTCTCAAATGTAATTTAGGTTCAGTTTATGGCAGACTTAGATATTTCCAACCCTACATCCACGTTTGCTTAAAATCTAAGATAGCGGATGAACATTAAACTTAGAGACTTGAATTTATGCTACAGTATAATTTGTTTAATCAAATACACACGTTCCAATCAAGTACAAGGTTGGACTTTCGTCTAGACAGGCTAGGCAATGTGCAAATCTATTTTCTTGACGTGTGCAAAATCATTTTAAATGCAAGCAAAGGAAAGGAAAACAGCAATAGGAAGGGTGTGAAGCCTAGACGGACTTTTCTACAGGCCAAGTAAAAAACCTGGGAGGATCAATAAAATTAGATGGCATTGACGCCATTTAATAGTCACACAATAACACAAATTAGTAATTCTGTTTTAATTTGTAAATACTTTTAATTCAAAATTGTTGTTTGCCAAAATTAGGAAAAAAGAATTGACAGAATTACCCATTATCTATCTTGTTTTCAAGCAGAATTTTATTACTAATTAAGTAGTAAGTGCTATAAGTTAGTTAAGTTACTTAAGTAGTAAGTAACTGTACTACAGTTATTTACAATATAGAAATTTCGTATATAGTACATTAACATAATTACTGTGCTGATGAAGTTTTAAACTCACAAACTTAAGGTTTAAGCTTTTGTCAAGTTTTTGATTTAAAAATAAAATAGTAGAATAAAACTTTTTTGTGTTTCACTATTTAGGGCACAGATGGCATTTATTGTTCAAAGTTACTCTGAAACCCAAAAATTTGGGGATCAGTGCAGGAAGAAGGGAAAAACAGGAGGAGAAAGGTTCTTTTTAAGAAAAATATTACAAGGTTCAGATTTAACAAAAAAGAAGTATAACCCAAATATTCTACATTTTATTAATATATATAATATTTACCATTGTAATACCCCACCCTGTAATATCCCAGTGATGAAGAGTACTTATATTGAGTATTTTTGATACATTGGTTAAAAGGGAACATACCTCACTTATGCCCAGTACTCACGATGGGATTATCGGATGAATGATCATATGTTTTTTGCTAAAGATCGAATCTGATGCGTTAACTAAAGTCATGAAAATTCTCAGATGACAGAATAAAAATTCGGAAGTGATGTCATGTGTTGTAATGCATTTGTATTGCATTTTCGAACAACAGCTCTACCGATTAAATGAATATTGTACAATCTGCCATAGTTACATAGTTGGTGAGGTTGAAAAAAAACACAAGTTCATCAAGTCCAACCTATGTGTGTGATTATATGTCAGTAATACATTGTATATCCCTGTATGTTGTGGTCCTTCAGGTGCTTATCTAATAGTTTCTTGAAACTATCGATGCTCCCAGCTGAGACCACCACCTGTGGAAGGGAATTCCACATCCTTGCCACTCTTACAGTAAAGAACCCTCTACGCAGTTTAAGGTTAAACCTCTTTTCTTCAAATTTTTTGAGTGGCCACGTGCCTTGTTAAACTTCCTCAAAACGTTTTATCCCTATTGTGGGGTTACCAGTACAGTATTTATTGAAATCATGTCCCCTCTCAAGCGTCTCTTCTCCAGAGAGAATAAGTTCAGCGCTCTCAACCTTTCCTCATAACTAATATCCTCCAGACCTTTTGTACGAAAAAAAAAATTGTGCATGTCCGATCAAATAATATCAGATGAACTGTCCTGATCGGCTCTCGAAAGCTCTGTACTAAAGATCAGATTATCGTACAAACGCTCCAAAATCATTTTTTTTTACGTATTATTTTCTGATCATGTGTACTGGGCATAAATGTACTGATCTAGGTTAGGAGGATGTGGCAAATGCATCATTTATAATTTTTTTTTTTATTTTTTTTTAAAGGTTCAAATTTATTTTAAAGTTTACATATTAGAAAATTATTTTAAATAGTTGATACTTCTCAAGTGTAATCCTTTATTACTTTTTTAAATAAATCTTTTAATTAAATACAATAAAACAGAAACTTGAAATAAATATTAAAAAGTCTCATAGACATGTGATGACTGTTGCTCAATTTTTGCAAAAACAGATAAATTATATGAAGTCCATATAATATCTGTGGTTGGGTTTTGTTTTATTAGTTGTAATTATAGAAAATTTTCTGCTATCATTTACTAATTAATATCCAATGTCCTTGTATCTTAGGATATCTAGTAGGTACTATGAACAGATTCAGGGGGGGATTTTTTTGTTTGCCGTTTTACTAAACAGTACATTTTATATAAAACAGATTTAGGGGTTAAGTGCTGAAAAAACATATGGAAAACATACACAGAATTAGTACTAAGAATAACCAAATCTATGTCAGGGGTTACCTAAGGTGAATTGACGCACATAAATAATGGCCAACATACGTTTAACCACTTCCGGACCGCCGCACGCTGATATATGTCCTAACTTTGAAGGGGATATTGTTGTTATGGCAGCAGCTACCTGGCATAACCCCCCTGTATCCTCTTCTTCGGCCGAGTGGAAGATGGCCCCCACCCGACTCCATAACATTGCAGGTCGAAAGCGATGTCAAAACGTCACTTTCGCCCATAGCTCTTAAAGGGCTTATTTTTTTTTTATTTTTTTTTTTAAATAACATTTTTTTTTTTATTATTGCATTTTAGTGTAAATATGAGATCTGAGGTCTTTTTGACCCCAGATCTCATATTTAAGAGGTCCTGTCATGCTTTTTTTTTTCTATTACAAGGGATGTTTACATTCCTTGTAATAGGAATAAAAGTGACACAATTAAAAAAAAAAAAATTGTAAAAATAAAAGGTAAAAAAAAAAAAAAAATTAAACACGCCCGTCCCGCCCAGCTTGTGTGCAGAAGCCCGCATATGAAAACGGTGTTCACACCACACATGTGAGGTATCACCACGATCGGTAGAGTGAGAGCAATAATTCTAGCCCTAGACCTCTTCTGTAACTCAAAACATGCAACCTGTAGAATTTTTTAAACGTCACCTATGGAGATTTTTAAGGGTTTGTCGCCATTCCACGAGCGGACACAATGTTGAAGCATGACATGTTGGGTATCAATTTACTTAAACGAAACGTTATCTTTCACAATATAAAAAAATATTACTTTACTGTCTTGTTAGAATTTATTTTTTATAATGTTTGGGGGTTCTAAGTAATTTTCTAGCAAAAAAAAAAAACAGTTTTTACCACGTAAACAACAAAACTCAAAAAGAGGCTCGTCCTTAAAGAGGGATTCCACCTACAAAAAATATATTAAAAGCCAGCAGCTATAAATACTACAGCTGCTGACTTTTAATAAATAGACACTCACCTGTCCCAGGGTCCAGCGATGTCGGCAGCCAAGACCGATCGATCGCTTGGGTCTCGGCTGCTGCTGCCGCCATTCTAGGTGAGGGAATCAGGAAGTAAAGCGTTGCGGCTTCACTTCCCGGTTCCCTAATGCGCATGCACAAGTCGCGCAGCGCACTAGGAATGGTCCACGCTGTCTCTGGGACCCGTGTGTGTCCCAGCAGACCGCGCGGCAGGACAGGAAACTGCATAGACTCCCGTGGGAGTCTATGCCCGGAAGTGGGTGCAAATACCTGTCTTAGGCAGGTATCTGCACCCCCCTCCCCCTGAAAGGTGCCAAATGTGACACCGGAGGGGAGAGGGTTCCGATGAGCGGAAGTTCCACTTTAGGGTGGAACCCCGCTTTAAGTGGTTGACCAAGGGGTATACACCTTAAAAGCTAAGAGTCAATGCACTGGGTCTTGTTTCTTCCATTGTGTTATTATTATTATACAGGATTTATATAGCGCTAACAGTTTGTGTAGCGCTTTACAGCATAAGGGCAGACAGTTCAGTTACAATGCAATTCAATACAGGAGGAATCAGAGGGCCCTGCTCCTTAGAACTTACAATCTAGGAGGGAGGGTAGTATTTGCAAGGCAAAATACACAGAAAATGTTTGTTTTAATTTCCTACCGATGCAATATTTTTGAGGCATTGACCCGTAGTTTGTGAAAAAGGTTAGTCTTTCAAAGAATTAAGACGTAGCACCACTTGGTAGTGCACGTTGATGCAATGTGAAATTACGCATGTGTTGTGGTGTGAACTACCCTTAACTTAAAGTCAGCCATGATCATGGTTTGGCCACCAGTTCCACCCCATGAGTCACAGACACCAGAGATGGTGACCAAACAACATCAAGCCTTTTGAACATGACCTGAAAACATAGTTAAGCTAATTACAAACATGGTATCATTGTTTTATATGGGCCGTTTCATAATTAATTGGGTGTGAAAGTGGACGGGGCTGACTATTCTTCCAGAGACAGAGGCAATTTCATCTTGTTGTAACAACAAGCCTATTGAAGGAACGACATTCTCGTCTTATGCACTGCAGGCAAAGCGTGAGAAGGGTTGTCCTCTGGTCGTTTGGGTAATTGCCGCACATTGTTAAAATCCACAAACAATGGCTGCTAAAATCTAATTATGTAAAACGCACCTTGTCTGGAAGAGAAAAGCTGCTTTGTGATAGGGAATGCTAATGTCTAGCAGATCAACATCTTGGCTTTAATGAGAGCACTTTGCATTGAAGACCTTCAAAGTGAGAAGCTTATTCTAAACAATGCATAGGCTCAGTCAAGCAATAGGTAAAATAAACACTTGCTTATAACTAGGTTTAGAAGAAAAAGTTACATGCGCTAAACACGTATTTACTGTATGTTGACCTATTCCCTTTACATCAGGAACAACCATCTGTAGTAATAAACTATTTGCAAATTGTAAAAACTAACTGCAGCCAAAATATTTGTTTTTTTATGGGGCAGGAAAGGGTTTAGAGCCTGTGCTCGGTATTTATTACCATCTACACTATATTGTCAAAAGTATTGGTACATAAACTTTAACGGCAACCCAGTCTTAGACCGTAGAGTTCAATATTGAGTTGGCCCGCCCTTTGCAGCTATAACAGCTTCAACTCTTCTAGGAAGGCTGTCCACAAGGTTTAGGAGTGTGTCTATGGGGATGTTGGACCATTCTTCCAGAAGCACATTTGTAGGTTCAGGCACTAATGTTGGATAAGAAGGCCTGGCTCGCAGTCTCCATTCTAATTCATACCAAAGGTGTTCTGCCAGGTTGAGGTCAGGAATCTGTGCAGGCATGTCAAATTCCTGCACCTCAAACTCGTTCATCAGTATCTTTGTGGACCTTGCTTTGTGCACTGATTCACAGTCATGCTGGAACAGGAAGGGATCATTCCCACAAAGTTGGGAACATGAAATTGGCCTTAACAGTTCCCTTCACTGGAACTAAGGGGCCAGGTCCAACCCTTGAAAAACAACCCCACACCATAATCCCCCCTCCACCAAATGATTTATACCAGTGCACAAAACAAGGTCCATAAAGACATGAATGAGTGAGTTCGGGGTGGAGGAACTTTGAGGTCATGCCAGTCAAGTTCCTGCACCCCAGACTCGCTCATCCATGTCTTTATGGACCTTGCTTATCATGTTGGAACAGGAAGGGGTCATCCCCAGACTGTTCCCACGAAGTTGGGAGCATGAAATTGGCCTTCAATGGAACTAAGGGGCCAAGCCCAACCCCTGAAAAACAACCCCACACCATAATCCCCCCTCCACCAAATGATTTATACCAGTGCACAAAACAAGGTCCATAAAGACATGAATGAGTGAGTTCGGGGTGGAGGAACTTTGAGGTCATGCCAGTCAAGTTCCTGCACCCCAGACTCGCTCATCCATGTCTTTATGGACCTTGCTTATCATGTTGGAACAGGAAGGGGTCATCCCCAGACTGTTCCCACGAAGTTGGGAGCATGAAATTGGCCTTCACTGGAACTAAGGGGCCAAGCCCAACCCCTGAAAAACAACCCTACACCATAATCTTCTTCCTAAAAAATAAATGACAAACATGTTATACTTGCTCTGTGTAAGAGTTTTGCACTGAGCAGCCCCAGTTCGTCTCTTTTTGGGTCCCTCGCTGGCGCTCCTGGCCCCTCCCTCCTACCGAGTGCACCTAGAGCAAGCAGCTTGCAATGGGGGCACCCAAGCAGGCTTGTTCATGAGCCATGGCTCTGTGTGTCCACTCAGAGTCACTACTCGGCCCCACTCCCTCTACCCGGAGAGCTGAGGCTCTTGTGCACATTGCTGGAGGAAGATCAGGCTCATGTAAGTATTAGGAAGGGGGGGGGGCTTGGGGGGCTGCTGCAAAGAGGAGGTTTTTTACCTT
This sequence comes from Lithobates pipiens, assembly GCF_037356315.1. Classification (NCBI taxonomy): domain Eukaryota; kingdom Metazoa; phylum Chordata; class Amphibia; order Anura; family Ranidae; genus Lithobates; species Lithobates pipiens. The sequence goes on along the minus strand of NW_027507758.1, from coordinate 572,154,170 downwards.
CATGCATAGAATGCATGAAGGTAAAAAACCTTGAGCCTTTAGAACCACTTAAAGGGCCACACATCCTCTCCATAGACTTCATGGTAGGCCCAAAAACCCACACCCTACACCCTGCATACGAGGACAAGCCATGGATCTATAGAACCTGACAGAGACCCATGGTGTGCTTACAGGAAATCCTACCAAACCGTGCATATGTGCAAAAAGCAGAAGGTCTCTGCCAGTCTGAGACCTAAAAGAGATGTGATTTTGCAGATGTGTAGGCATGCTCCAGGTCTCTTCCAGATCCCAAAGACATACAGGAACAATTGCCAAGAAATAGAAATAGCATTTTAACTCGGTATGGGAAAGTTCTAAACACATATCCAGAAAAATGTATATACTGTATAAATCATCTATCAAGTTTCCTTTATTTTCAGTTGGTGATCCTGCTAGTAACACACTTCCTGTCGTAGGCAGGGCAGACATGGGTCGAATTTCGAAAGGATTTTCTTTCGAAAATCTTATCTAAGAATTTTCGTTCGTAATTCGTACCATTAGTTTGCTGCAGCAACAGCCGATTTTCGTGCGGCCATCGAATTTGAGTAATCGGGCATGCTGGAAATCTTTTGAAAAACAATTTACTATTCAATGATGGGAGAATCGTGTGAAAAATGTAATCGAAAAAGAAATGCGTGCGTGCAAGAAAAAAAAAATCTCGTAAAGAAAAGAAGATTTCCAGCCACAAAAATTATTTTGTGTAGCAACATGAGGTGAAATTGAAGGCTTGGTTGATTGAATTTTGAAATCAATGGTGGCACCATCGGATCTCAAAATGCACACATTTTCTGATTTTCAAAAGAAAATTCTTTTGAAATTCAACCATGTATGGCCAGCCTTAGGCTGACGGTGCTCAATTTCAGTACTGTACTATACACTAAAACCTTGGATTGGGAGTAACTTGGTCTGCGAGTGTATTACAAGATGAGCAAATTTTTTTTTTATAAATTCAAACTTGATAAATGAGTGAGGTCCTGTGATACGGAGTAGCATCACGCCACAACTGAGTATAAAATAGGGGAGAGGCGCCTCTAAATATAGCAATATGGTTACGTTTTATGAAGGTGCAACATTTAGGCTTTGTTCACACTGCCAAGACTTGGGATCCGACTTCTGAGACTCCAAGTCACGTGACATGTGAAATCCCATTTTAGCGAATGAGTGCTGTCTTAATTAGCACTAATGAAGTCGCTCCGAATTTAGACAAGGTTTCTGTACTACTTCCCAGTGCCTTCTATCCGACTTATGCCCATAGACTTTTATGGAAGTTGCCTCCAAGTCGGATCTTCATCTTAATTGATGTGATTTGGATCCAACATTGCAGGAAGATTAACCAGGTTTTGTCTGAAGCTGCCTCAAAGTTGCTTCAAAGTTACCTTTAATTTGCCTCAAACAAGTCACATTGCTTTAATCTTTTTATATGGACTATAGAATGAAGGATTTATGAATAAATGGTTGTGGAACGAATCATCTGAGTTTCCATGATTTCTTATGAAATTTGCTTTGATATAAGAGCGCTTTGGATTACAAGCATGTTTCAGGAACAAATTATGCTCGCAATCCAAGGTTTTACTGTATCGATGAAAAAGTGGTGTTGTCAACCTAGGACAAGACTGCGTTCCCCTACCCCTCTCCTCTTCTCCAGAACATAGAAGGGTGTTATTTTACAGTCTTCAGAGTGAGCTGGGAACAATGTAACTGATAAGAGTGCAGCACAGGAAATAATCAGCTGACCAGATTTCTGGCAGCATCCACATTTTTTTTTTTTTTTTTGCACTTGTCGAACAGATATGATAATACATTTGGTATATTTGACAGAACAAAGGGGACCAATTAGGAGGAGTTTTTGTTGGAGATTACATAACCTCGAATCAACCCTTGATCAAGCCAAAGCTAAAAAAAAAAATCTGGCTAGAGTTTTAAATAATACTAGAGTTTAAATAAAACTATAATAATGTTGACTATGGCATCATATTGTGTTGGCAAGCTGGCAACAAACACCATATCCCCTCTTCTGCCTCAAAAAACAGCAAGTCAACAGAAAATCAGCATTGTATCTGGAACTTCCATGACCTTCCATATGCTTATTACACTATGACATCATTCCAATTTGAAATAGTGCGAGCTTTCAGGGCGGCGAGAAAGATTTTACAAGGTGGGGAGTTTGAGGCAAGGGAGGGGAAGGAGGCAACAGATGTCCGATTCTCTTTTTAGTAAATTCCCCCCATAATGTGATATTACACACATCTTTACTCGATCTGAGCTTTAATGACTCTTTTTGAGGTTTACCTTTATCTTATAGTAGAAAGGCGAGGTAGTAAGTTCACAGGAACGTTTGCGTCATTTTGGTGGAGCTATTTCTACCGAGGGATTTTATTTTTATGAAAGAAGAAGGGGGTGGGTGTTTTATTTTTATTTTTTTTACCACTTTTGCATCTGTCATAGAAAAACTGACAGATGAGATTACTATTTTTAAAGCTGTACTTCGGCCAGACAACTGAGCATAATCAAAACATGTGTTTGGAAACTGAGCCAACTTCCAAGGGATCTGCACCTCTGAGCAGCCAGGTTTGTGATCCAGGCCCCCTGCCAGAGGAAGCTCAACCAGATCCTGGACCTCCACTACTTGGTCCAGAATGCACCTCCAGCCTACTTAAGAAGAAGGAAGGGGGGGACAGATGTCCAGTTCGTCCTTGGGTAAATGAAAACGGGATCAACCAGGTGTTTTACCGCTTAGAGAGGGACAAGTTGGACAGTACAAGAACTGTGCTGTTTAATCTGCTATAAAGGAGCAGGATCTTTTTTTTTATGGTTACAACCTCCTTCACCTCCTTCACATTCACACCTATGCATTTTTAGTGTGTTTTGCAGATTTGCACTACAGTCCATTTACCATGGTTTCCTATGGAACATGTTCTGTAGTGCAAATCTGAAAAATGCAAAAAGCACTAAAAATGCATAGCTGTGAATCCAGCCTTACCACTTGCTAACTGGACACTTATACCCCCTTCTGGCCCAGGAGAATTTCCAGCTTTCAGAGCTGTCACAATTTGAATGACAATTGCGCGGTCATGCTACACTGTACCCATATTACATTTTTATCATTTTTTTTTCACACAAATAGAGCTTTCTTTTGGGGCTATTTAATCACCACTGAACTTTTAATTTTTTGCTAAACAAACAAAAAAGATTTAAAATTCATAGTTATAAAATTTTGCAAACAGCCCATTTTCCTCCTTCATTGATGGGCACTGATAGGTTGCACTGATGGATACTGATGAGGCTGCACTGATAAGACAACACTGATGGGCACTGATCAGGAGGGCACTGATCAGGAGGGCACTGATGGGGCTGCACTGATAGGTGGATCAGTGAAAGGCACTGATCAGGAGAGCACTAATGGGCAGGGTGGATTTGATTTAAATCAAATTGATTTAAATCATGACTTAAATCACTAGTAAAAAGGCTTAAATTAAATCTACTCTATTTAAATCATAATTTTTAAAGAGCAACTGTCATCTCTGCCCGGTAGCTGCTCCTCCTCCTTTGACCCACTGTCAACTCACCGACAGTTCCATCCACTTTATGGTAATGCGGTGGTGACACAACAAGGTGAGGGACGTGACGGCAGCAGGTGAGTAGATACCCACTAACGGGCACTGCCATGATGTATCTGAAATGACAGGTGCTCTTTAAATGTAAGGACTTATTCTTGCTGGTAGTTGGTGTGAAAGTGTGTGAATGCATCAATGCAGTGCATGTTATCTCAACTTGCAGAGCTTGGATTCATTGAATGAGTTCTATTGTCTGTGTCAATGGAGGCACTGGAGGGGCTCGGGAGCGAGCATGAACGTTCCACCAAGAGGAGGGGCCTGGAGTGCCTTCACTATGCTAAGTGAAAGTTCACTTTACAAAGAAGATTTCAAGCACCCAATCAAATGTTTTTTTTTTGCACATGATTGGATATTCTTTGTTCTTTGCAACGTGAATTTTCACCTTGATTATTAGCACGTCATTACTTTGACATTAAATTACCAGGGCTATGGCTGCAGGTAGATGCTACAACCCCCAATTTTTTTTTTGCCCTCAAGCGCCGGTCTTTCCTGTAAAAGTGGTCCAAGCAGCGCAATCACCACTGGATCACTTTTAGAAGCGGTGGGAGGGGTCATCCCCCTGCTTCTGCTTTCCGGTGCTTCCAGGGCGTACCTGGCCAATCGGTATCTTAAGAAACACATCCAGCGCTGGCAGTGGCTGATGAGTGGAGATGAGTGAAAGAAACATGGCCGCCACCCATCTCTATGGCCTAGGAGGAATGGAGTGATGTGATGATGTCACTTCTGGTTCTGGTCTCATGTAAACAAGGCCATTTTTTTTTTTAACCACTTGCTTACTGGGCACTTAAACCCCCCTCAGTCCCAGACCAATTTTCAGCTTTCAGCGCTGATGCACTTTGAATGACAATTGCGCGGGCATACAACACTGTACCCAAATTAAATTTTTATCATTTTTTTCCCACAAATAGAGCTTTCTTTTGGTGGTATTTAATTACAGCTCGGAGTTTTATTTTTTGCTAAACAAACAAAAAAAGATAAAAAAAAAAAAAAAATCATGTTTAATAGTTTGTTATAAAATTTTGCAAACAGGTCATTTTTCTCCTTCATTGAAGTGCGCTGATGAGGCGGCACTGATAGGCTGCATTGGTGGGCACTGATAGGCTGCATTGGTGGGCACTGATAGGCTGCATTGGTGGGCACTGATAGGCTGCATTGGTGGGCACTGATAGGCTGCATTGGTGGGCACTGATAGGCTGCATTGGTGGGCACTGATAGGCTGCACTGGCGGGCACTGATAGGCATAGTTAAGGCGGCACTAATAGGCACAGATAAGGCGGCACTGATGGGCAAAGATGGGCACGGATGGGTGGCACTAAGGGGCACTGATAGGTACCACTGATAGATGGGACTGATAGGTGGCACTGCTGGGCACTGATGGGCGGCACTGCTGGGCACTGATGGGCACTGGTAGATGACACTGATGGGCACGGATATGTGGCACTGGGGTGCAGCACCGTTGTTGAGGCAGATTGTGGGCACTGTGGGTGGCACTGCTGGGTGGCACTGTGGGTGGCACTGCTGGGTGGCACTGTGGGCACTGCTGGGTGGCACTGACGGGGGCACTTATGTTTTATTAAGGTGGCACTGGCAGGGGGCAGGTGGGCACTGGCAGGGGGCAGGTGGGCACTGGCAGGGCTGGCCGTGATCGGGACTGATGTCCCGATCACGGCCGCCGGTGATCGGCTCTTTTTTTTTCTCCTCGCGCTGTCAGCGCGAGGAGGAATAATAGCCGATTACCGGCTCCGTTGCATCACATGATCAGCTGTCATTGGCTGACAGCTGATCACGTGATAAGGGGTCGGGATCGACCCCTTGCTCGGATCAGTGATCAGGCGAGTCTCATAGACTCGCCGATCACAGAGCGCGGATCTCAAGTGGTTAAAGCAATTTTTTTATGTTTTGCTTTTAAGGGTAGAGGAAAGATTTGGAGTCTTTTAGACCCCTCTCTATAAAGAGGACCTGTCAAGCTGTATTGTTATCGCAAGTGATATTTACATAAAAAAAAAAATGGAATGAAATAATAATTATTTTTTTTAAAAATAAAATGTAAAGCGCCTCCCGTTCCCTTATGCTCGCGCACGGTTGTGAACGCATATGTAGGTCACGCCCACATATATAAATGATCACATATGTGAGGTATCGCCGTGAACATCAGTGGGAGAGCAATCATTCTAGCACTAGATCTTTTCTTTAATGATAAACTGGCAACCTGTAGAAATTTTGAAAGCATCGTCTGTGGAGATTTTTATACCGTAGTTTGGCACCATTCCACGAGCACACACAATTTTAAAGCATGGCATGTTAGGTATCTGTTGATTCAGTGTAACATCATTTTTAATATTTTACAAGAAAATTGGGGTATGTTTTTTGTTTTAAACTTATTAAAATGTATTTTTTTGCCAAAAAAAATTGCGTATGAAAAACAGCTGCACAAAAACCGTGTGGCATAAAAAATGACAACGCCAGCCATTTTATTCTCTAGGGCCTCTGCTAAAAAAATGTTTGGGGGTTCTAAGTAATTTTATAGCAAAAAATACAGATTTTTACTTGTAAACAACAAGGGTTAGAAAAATGCCTGGCCAGCAAGTGGTTTTAATATAAGTAAAAACTCACTTTACATAATTAATATTCTCACTATTTCTTTAATAAATCAAACTTACCAGGGTCCCTGTTGTTTTATATTAATATAAACTAGACAGACTCCATTGCAGAAACCATAATACCAAGGCCGAATGAACCAGGGCCCCTGAATTTATTTCAGTTTGAGTCTAATGCACCCCCTGGATTACTGCCAGCCTTTACCCAGGACTAGTTCATTGCTGTCTCCAACATTGGCCATCATGAACGCTACTGCAAGGCTTATCCACCTTACAAACCGCTCTGCATCTGCTACCCCTCTCTGCCAAACCCTCCAATGGCTGCTACTCAACCAGAAAGCTCAATTCAAAATACTAACAACAACTTGCAAAGCCATCCACAACTTGGTCACCAGCTACATCACTAACCTGGTCTCAAAATACCAACCAAAGTGTCCTCTTCTCTTCTTCCATGACCTCCTGCTCCCTTGTCATCTCATCCCATGCTCGCCTCCAGGACTTCTTCAGAGCCTCTCCCATCCTCTGGAATGCTCTACCCCAATCTGTCTATCTCCTGCTTTTGTCTACCTTCAGATAATCCCTGAAAACTTATCTCTTCAGAGAAGCCTATCTGGCCCCCACCTAACAACTCTACATTTATTTTCGCCACTAGCACATCCTCTACAGTTTTTACCTCTTGTATCTCCTGACCCTCCCTCTAACGAGCATGGTCCACTGATTCCTACTGTATTAAAGTGTATTGCAATTGTACTATCTACCCTTATGTTGTAAAGTTCTGCGTAAACTGTCGGCGCTATATAAATCCTGTATAATAATAATAATAATAATAATTGGCCTGCTCTGTTCAGTCGGTAATGTCATTTTCATAAGTGCTGTCAGAAATGACAGATGATCGGTGATATCATTTATTGCTAATGATAGTTGTGTCTAAACTCTCTGCAGAGAAGCTGAACCATACAATTGCCATGGTTCCCAACCCACAACAGTGAATAGCAATAAGCGTTCTCCTATACAAACAGCCATACATCCAATGACTCCACTAACTGTTTAGTGTGTTGTTTATAATTACTGAAGCCATAAATGGACGGCAATAAAAGGAAATTGCCTTCCTGTGAGTTTCAGTACAGGCTGTAATGTGATTAACACTTTTACCTGAATTCAGTGGCAAAGTACACGATTCTTTGCAAGGTGGAAAAAACAGATCATTGGATAAGTCATCCAAATTATTGAACGTTAGTCTTTAATGTATTTAAAAATAGGATAATGTATTATTAAATGTATCCAGTGCAAAATTGTGAACTTAAAAATTCCCCGTACAGCAGAAATCTAACTGAAAAATGGAGAGGGACCAACTGGGTATTCTGCAGGGCACAAGTGCTGTTAAAGAATGTATTGACAGAGGTGAACAGAGATGACCTCTTCCATATTCTGCTGCTTTTTCACTGTCCGATCACAGGCTGTGGACAAGACTGAAGGGATCCCTATGGAAATATACAAGACCAGATGTTATATAATGGCTTGTGTCCATAATTGGCCCTAGTATATGAATGGGGACCTTGGATTGTGGGTTCCTTGAGGGTAGGGACTGATGTGAGTGTACAATGTACAGGGATAGAGACGATTGTAGACACTCGCTCAGGTTGAACTGGATGAACTGATGTCTTTATTCAACCTTACTAACTAATATAACTAGCTACAAATCATATTCAAACCTGTTTGAAGGTTTATGCAGTTAACAGAGGAAGAGGTACAACACAACCTCAGGAAGTAGACTTCTGTTGTTGTCCTATTGTCCTCAGGCACAGAAAGTATGGACAAAAACTTCCTAAAGAGGACAGAGATTGTAATCCTTCCCTATTCATACTAATAGTGGTTAAGAAGTGGACCTTCAATTTACCATAGAAGGTCCACTTGTTTGCTATGTGAAATGCGCAAAAATATAATTTTATAAAAATGTGTAAATGTATCTTTAAGTAGCGGATCTGATGCGGTCATAGATTCCCCACAAATAATGTGAGATGAACAATATTACAGTATTGTTTGCTAGCTTCCTGCCCACCAAAACAAATGGCTCTGTAAACAAACTTTTGCCCCCCCCCCCCCACTCCCCCCAAACAAAACAAAAATGTAATACTTCGGCTCCAGCCTGTAATGCTTCCAGTAGACAAGGGTCGCTTGGAGAATGACAATCCATGAGAACACACTCCAACCCATTACAAGAGTCCATTCCTGTGGAATATCGTTCACCCTGGTCTGCTAGAAGGAGCTGTGAAGTCCCCCATACATCCTGGAAGCATCAGAGGGGGTGAGAGTTTATTTTCCTTTGGGGGGGGGGGGGGGTGTCTTTGGGCATATTGGAAAGATTAGATTAGATCCCTTGATGGGTATTTTCTACTATCCAGGGCTCTGAGATATTTACCCTCACTTCCTGTCTTGCTGACAAAGGTTTCACCAGGCAGGAAGGAGAAACTGTAACAAAGACACGAGGGGCAAAAATAAATATCTGGTAGGAGTCCTAGTCTACCTCTAATCTACTAAAAATATTTTTTTTTACTTTTATCTGTGTTGCTTTTGGGGAGTTTCCCTCCCTTTATGTCTAGTAAAACATTGTCAGAAGGACAGGAAATGGGGGAAAACCTCTCGAACAGGGTCTCCGAAAGCAGAAAACCTTGCCAGAGATTCTCACCTTGGCTTACTCTATCCAAAACAAGATTTGGCTGTAGTGTGAGAATTTTGAGATAGCATTACTTTTTTTTTTTTTTTTTTTAATTAGGTAATTTGACCCCCAGCAGAACTACTGTAGTCCCTTACAGATTCAGCATACTCATTTTGACCCTCTTATTTGTGTTTAAGGTACCAGAGTCACTGTATTGTTTGGAGGTGGTAAAAGTGCGTTGAGTTGGATAACTATTTTAGCTTATGTGTGGACTGGACCTTAAGGTATCACTACACCCAAATGTCATATTTTAGTTATAGAGAAAGCCTGGTGGGCTGAGTCAGCCCCAGCTTCTTGTATATCTTGTTGGATACATCAACAATTATACTTTTTTTAAATTCCCAATAGCGTTCCTGTCCACCTGAGAGTTTTGCAGGTTACTACCTACCTTTGCTGATCTGGCTCCTCTCTTTTTTTTATTTTTTTATTTAGTATTTGATGTCCATAAAATAAGAAAACAATGTGTAGGGAGGTGCAGTCTTGTCAGCAGTGGCAATGAGGTTGGGGAGGAAGTTGAGGGGAAACTAGTTACTCTATGGTTTCCCCGGTCACTCAGAGGGTGCTATCCGATTGGAGTCACCCCATGCGGCCGTCTTCGGTCAGGCAGAGTCTTTTTAAGACCATCTCCTGGGTTTGGCACACATTTTTGTGAGTGGCAGTGTAGGGACAGGATACCCATCTGTCAGGGACAGTACTTGGCGTAAGGGGAAGGTTTTGGAGGAGTAGGGAAAGTGCACGTACACGGTAACCTTCTTGGAAGCCTCCCTATTTGGGTACAGACTGACCAGGCTGCATTCCACTCCTCGAGATAGATGGCACCCCTGAGTGTTCAATCTACTGTCTCCTCTCTGTTACAACATGTGAGTATTCCCTGTCAGGATGCCTTCCTAAAAGGTCTGTTGTGTATTGCTGGACTTCTTGTTACTGCACTTATACTCCATGTCTGCCTGCCGCATCACGCTGCACCTACCCACAAATGCAGGAATGGTGGGAGCCCCTCATGATGGCTCTAGCAGGTGTGTATACTCAAGAATACAAGAAGGAGTTTGGTGGCTTAAAGACGACCTGAACTGTGGAAGCTGTGTCCAATAAAAAAATAAGCAGAGGATGAAGGATTAGTGGCTATTACCTGTAGGCTTCCTGCAGCCGATCTTTACCCTATTAAAGATTGAGTGGAGGTGGCTATCATAGAAGAGGAGCAGGGCTTTACTACTTCATCTCAGAGTGAAGCTCTGGTGAACTTATGAGTAGTAGGGATTATTCAATAAGCAGGAGAGGTAGAGGAAGCAGAAGTCCACAGAATTAATGAAAAAGAAGCAGGGAGATCCTTGCACTGCTGTTTCCTCTTCAGCAAGGAAAACAATGATCAGCACAGTAGAGACAAAGTTTTTATTGTTCTCTGTGCCCCCCGTTAGGGAGACCTCTCTGTTTGTTCTGTTTACCATTATTATTGAAAGAGAAAGTACAAGAAAATCCCAAAATTTGGGTGGTCCACAGAAAAGTAATAGAGGGGAAATATTCCAATGGGGAAACTAGTTCTGGTGACCTGGGGGTCCCCAAGAAATTCCCTTAATTTGCAGGGATTTCCTCTAAATTTCTGTTTGGCTATAGTACAGGAAGTGATGTGAAATTTCCACAATGGGACACAAATGGCAGGGAAAAAAAAGTTATAACCCTCCCTTGCTCTATCCAAAATGAAAAAAAAAAAAAGTTTTGCCTATAGTTCTACTTAAGCAGCCATATTGCAAACAGTGTACATCATACATGATTAGAGAAAGTGTTTCTTTTTGGATTTCATCATTTTATGTTCCAGTATTGTTGTGGTCTGATACTGTATATATTCCCTACATCCCTTATTTGTATAATCTGCCAAAGTTAACTCGTTCAATGGTTTTGGCTAAATCTGCTTGAATGAACTTAAATGTGGGCATGCAGCCATGGTACTTTAGGCTTGCAGAAGGATGCCATTTGCTCCACTCCGCTTGACCACTGCCCGTCAACAAAGTAATCTCCCTATAATTGCTATGAACTGATTTCTATTTGCGATTCATGACATTGCCAGGCTTGCTGAGAAGTGGCGTTCCAAGGCAGGGAAGAGGTTATCTACACACTTTGTCCGATCAATAGGGAACAGCACTATTTATCCCTGTGTATTTATTAGCCTGAGGCCCTGTCACATTAAATCTGAGCAGATCGATAGCAACTCGTTGTGGGTTAATTATAATCACTAAATAAACGCACAAGTCTCAAAGTTCAGCCAGGTACTGCAACGTTTCAAGAAAAACTTCACAAAGCCTAGCTAGGAAAGTTTCATTGATCTGTCCAGGGCAGGTGGGAGTTTGAACCTGTCCGCGGTTATTGTACCCTTTTCAAATTATGCTCTTATCTCCAGCTCCAGCTATCTAATAATGTATGTTATTGAAGATAAAAAGTTCAACCAATTGAGTGGGAACGCATGAAGCAATTTTTTTCTGAATGCATTGAGTGTATTGCTTCAACGGAATATCAGGCCTCCAAAGCCACCAATGAGCGGACCCAATCCTGACAGTCTTAAAACACCCCCACTCTATCCAAAACTGAAAAACAATTTTTTGTCATAAATTCTATTTCCACTCTTGCAGCCAAATTGGGATAACATCTACTTTATGTTTGTTTCATGTTCCCATTCACATAACATAAATTAAAAAATTGCAGCTTACCTTTTTTAGATGTTCTGTTCTGGAACTACACTACACAAGTACAATAGGATAGTAGCGACCAGTTAACACAGAGGATGTGTGGCCAGTTAACACAGAGAATTAAAACTTTTATCATAGGGAAAACCAAGAAATTGTATAATGTATGGCCAGTCTTACACTGACACCAACAGCGAGGTACTGTTCCTCCCACTGACACCAATGATGGGGGCTTATTTCTTCTACCGATACCAATGATGGGCCACTATTCCTCCCACTGACACCAATGACGGGGCACTATTCTTCCCACTGACACCAATGATGGGGCACTATTCTTATCACTTACACCAATGACGGGGCACTATTCTTCCCACTGACACCAATGACGGGGCACTATTCTTTCCACTGACACCAATGACGGGGCACTATTCTTCCCACTGACACCAATGACGGGGCACTATTCCTCCCACTGACACCAATGACGGGGCACTATTCTTCCCACTGACACCAATGATGGGGCACTATTCTTATCACTTACACCAATGACGGGGCACTATTCTTCCCACTGACACCAATGATGGGGCACTATTCTTCCCACTGACACCAATGATGGGGCACTATTCTTATCACTTACACCAATGACGGGGCACTATTCTTTCCACTGACACCAATGACGGGGCACTATTCTTCCCACTGACACCAATGACGGGGCACTATTCTTTCCACTGACACCAATGACGGGGCACTATTCTTCCCACTGACACCAATGATGGGGCACTATTCTTTCCACTGACACCAATGACGGGGCACTATTCTTCCCACTGACACCAATGACGGGGCACTATTCTTCCCACTGACACCAATGACGGGGAACTATTCTTCCCACTGACACCAATGATGGGGCACTATTCTTCCCACTGACACCAATGATGGGGCACTAGTCCTCCCACCGACACCAATGATGGGGCACTATTCCTCCTACTGATACCAATGATGGGTCACTTCCTTCTACTGACACCAATGAGGTGGCACTATTCCTCCTACTGATACCAATGATGGGGCAGGATTTAACCCATTGACACCAAGAATGAGGTACTATTTCTCCCACTGACACTAATGATGGGGCACTATTCCTCCCACTGGCACCAAAGATGGGGCAAGGTTTACTCCCACCCACTCCAGGACTTCTTCTACTCTCACTGACCCCATCCTTGACCCCCTAAAGTCTGAAGGACAGTAAACTGTCCCTTTGTTTAAAAAGTTTGGAGACTCCTGTTTTGAACAATAAAAGCAGGTCATAGACAGTCTGAATCTTGGCTGGTTCAGCAGGGACCGGCCGAGAATCAAGCCATGTATGGGCAGGCTGATTGTACTCAAGTTGATCAATTGAGCACAACCAACATGTCAGATTTTTCATGTGATTACCAGCAGCTATAGCTACTAGCAATAATCACTGAGTGTTCTCCCAGCCAGGACACCCCCCCCCCCCCCCGGCTGTCAGAACACAATAGCTCTGCGGGAGGGATTCCCCCATCATCACAGACTGTGTTGATGGAGGAATCGAGCCATTTTCTTTCCGGCAACATGTGCCCCATCTATGGCCAGCTTAACCTCCCTAGCGGTAATCCCGAGTCTGGCTCGGGTTGGGAATTTTCTAGCAGGAACGGTAACCCCCGAGCCAGACTCGGGATCGCATCGCTGGATGCAGGGAGGATACAGTGAGACTTACTTTACCTTGTCCCCTGGATCCAGCGATGTCCCCCGCGCTGTGTGATCGAGCCGTCCTCCGCTCGATTCACGGTGCCGAATGCCGCCGGGCTCCTTTCCCTGCGGCGTTACAGCGCACGGGAGCGGAGAACGGCGGCAAATTCAAAAAAGTAAGAAGACACAAAACACACACAGCACTGTAATATTACAGTGCTGTATTAAAAAATTACACACCCCCTTTGTCCCTAGTGGAATGTGCAGTGCCCTGCATGCACTTTTATATTATAAATACTGTTTTTTCTGCCTGAAATTTGGAGATTGTCCATAGCAACCAAAAAGTGTCCCCTTTTCAGTGTTTTAGGATTTGATTACATTATTGAATAATTTTTATTATTCTTTATTATCCACTTGTGGACCACCTAACGGGGATGTACGTCCTTTTTTTGAAGAGGGATATCTCGGTAACGGCAGCAGCTGCTGCCACAACCGAGATATCCATCTCTTCAGGCGGCGGTCGGCTGTACGATAACGGTGGTCTCCGTGGCGGATTCGCCGCGAGATCACCGCTATCGGCGGCGGGAGAGGTGCCACCCCCCCTCCCGCCGCTTACCGGAGCCGTCGGTAGCGGCGGAGGCGATCGGGTCCTCTTCCTAGCTGGGCATAGAGATAAGTGAGGCTAAGATGGCCCCCACTCGTCTCTATACCAAAGGAGGGCGGAAGCGACATCAAAACGTCACTTCCGCCCATACCTCTTAAAGGTATATTTTTTTTTAAATGTCAGATTTATTTTTTATTTTTTTTGCATTTTAGCCCAAATATGAGATCTGAGGACTTTTTGACCCCAGATCTCATATTTAAGAGGACCTGTCATGCTTTTTTCTATTACAAGGGATGTTTACATTCCTTGTAATAGGAATAAAAGTGATCCATTTTTTTTTTTTTTTTTAAATCAATTAAAATAAATAATAAAAAAAAAAAATTTTTTTTAAAAAACACCCTGTCACGACGAGCTTGCGCACAGAAGCGGGCGCATACGTGAGTAGCGCCCGCATATGAAAACGGTGGTCAAACCACACATGTGAGGTATCGCCGCGATCGGTAGAGCGAGAGCAATAATTGTAGCCCTAGACCTCCTCTGTAACGCAAAAAATGTAGAATTTTTTAAATGTCGCTTATGGAGATTTTTGAGACTAAAAGTTTGACGCCATTCCACGAGCGGGCTCAATTTTGAAGCATGACATGTTGGGTATCGATTTACTTGGCATACCATTATCTTTCACAATATAAAAAAAAATTGGGCTAATTTTACTGTTGTCTTATTTTTTTATTCAAAAAAGTGCATTTTTTTCAAAAAAAAGTGCGCTTGTAAGACCGCTGCGCAAATACGGTGTAAAAAAAAGTATTTCAATGACCGCCATTTTATTCTCTAGGGTGTTAGAAAAAAAACAATATAAAATGTTTGGGAGTTCTAAGTAATTTTCTAGCAAAAAAAACAGTTTTAAACATGAAAACACCAAGTCTGAAAAAGAGGCCTGGTCCTTAAGTGGTTATATTACAAACTTTATCATACCCGGGATGTCTACTAGACTCTGGTTTGAAGAGATTTAAGAGCGTCATTCCTAAGAATTACAGGACTACAAAATAAAAGCCAGATTTCCATGCAAACTAATTGTACTGCTTTCAGCACCTAATTCCAGACTGAATCATACCGCCAGGGAGGTTAAAGCCCGGTACACAGGGGCAAAGCCAGATTTTTCCATTGTATGTCAATGAATGAGAACTGGACTCTGCTAGTCCCCAACTATTGGGACAGATCAAGCTGAACTACTTGAAAAATTATTGGAGTCAGCCATGACACATTCTCCTTTAGAAACATTTTAAGGGTAAGAAATATATATATTAATATTTACAGGTATGCTATGTGAATTGGAACACATTGCAAACAATTGTGTGTTTTTCTCAAATTTGACTGAAAAAGTACAAATACACTTTAAGATGCACTTGAAAGTTAACTTTTTTCTCCATTTATCCATTTTAAAGCCTTGAAGTAATTCCAAGTACTGCCTAAAGTTGCCCATACATAAGTAGAATTTTGTTTGAAAAAAAACATTTTTGGAACGTTTGTTAAATTTTTTAATGGTTAACTATTTCCTGTCCGCACTATATGCCGAAAGACGGCTACACCATGGGCTTAGTTTGCCAGGAGGGCATCCATGGACGTCCTCCTATGATCACGCTGCCTGCACGTCCCCTGCGGCACGCGGATGGCTCGCTCTGTGATCACCGAGTCCTAACTCAGCTAATCACGGATTGAGGTAAAGGACCAATCACAGCTAACTACTATGAGATCATCTGTCAGCCAATGACAGCTGATCACAGGATGTAAGCACAAGCTGGTTATCGGCTTTTCTTTCCTCGCGACAGCTGAAGAGAGAAAAAGAGAGCCGATGACTGGCTTATGTTAAAGGGACATCAGCACTGATAATCAGGGCATTGATTATCAGTGTCCTGTTTATCAGTGCAGGTCCACCAGTGCTGCCAATCAGTGCCCACCAGTGCTGCCATTCAGTGCCCATCAGTGCTGCCCATCAGTGCCTCCTCTTCGGTGTCACCTATCAGAGCCACCTATCAGTGCTGCCCATCAGTGCCACCTATCAGTGCCGCCTATCAGTGCCAATGGGGGGGGGGGGGGCAGCTCTGGAGATAGGGTGAGTATTGCAGAGATGGATAGAGTGTGTCTACTATTCAAAACGATTTAGTATAACTGCAGAGAGGCTACAGTCAGCTGCCATTCTCATCCAGAGCCCTACCTGCTGGGTACACATGGTAAATATAAAAATATTTTCAAGTGAAATTTCATATTTATCTAAATAAAAAGACATTTTAAAAGAATTTCTTAAAAGATTTTTTTTTATTACCAATCATCATAAATTAACAAAGAAAACACATCAATTATCTAGATTCTCTTTAACTTAAGTAAACAGAGCTCTGGCGCCATTCGGAATATTCTGAGTCTGTTCGGAGATATGAGATAAAAAGGACACCATGGGAAGTGGTTATCTAAAGTCTCTGGTGACAAGTCAGTTCCAAGAGTTTATCATACCACTCCGAATCAGATAAACAATACAGCTTTCAATTAGTATGAGATTATGACAAGGAGAAGACAAGGACAAAAGTGCCTGAATTGTAAGGGTGCCAGCCATTAAAACTGATTTGTTTCAATTACAAAAGTATAGTATTTGGATATAAAGCCCAGAATAATAGCAAATAACAAAATTAAAAAATGGAAAAAAAAGTGTTTTTGATAGTCGTATTGTGACGCTAGAACATTTTATCACTAATATATACAGTGTGTGTGTGTGTGTGTGTGTGTGTGTGTGTGTGTGTGTATATATATATATATATATATATATATATATATATATATATATATATATATATATATATATATATATATATATATATATATATATATATATATATTATATATAATTTTTTTTTGTTTATTATTAATTTACATTTTTTATATATATATATATATATATATATATATATATATATATATATATACACACACTGTATATGTATCCAATCAAGTGAGGCAAAGTGCACATTGGTAATTCTTCTCAGTGCAAGCAATAAGGCCATCTCACTGGCCATACATATACAAAAAAATTCAAACAGGGATTGCTGCACATTAAATGTATTCAAATAAGAAAATATATTAGTCAGAAAGACACCATAGGAAGCCCCATCTGGAATGTCAGATCTTAATGAGAATTTGTTGCCAAGCCATTCACTTCAGCAACAATCTTCCCAAAAGATTGTATGTGCATTTAAGGTAAAATTCCTGATTAAATTTTACTTTAAATAGTTTGAGCCAAGCTTGGCCAAACAAACGATTTCCATTACATAATGATTTAGCTGCTGTGTGTGCTGTTCTGAATTGTAGTAGCACTGGCTCCATACAGTAAGCAGTGCGGTGTTTCCACCACAGTACGGGCAACTTCATGTCTGTTCCTGCAATTAGAGTTTGGATGAATTCTACTCCACCATTCAGTAGAAGCCTTATATGAATAAATGGCTTCCTCTGATGTGAAGAGACGGGTGGATGATATCATGATAGGCAGCTCTTGAGAAAGGCATAGGGGTCTATTGATCCATTTTTTTCACCGAGATACTCATTTTTCTAATCGAAACAAGTGAAAACATGAATCTTGGGCGAAAATTAATCAATAGGCTCCTAAGTAAATGTTTGTTGGAAGAAAAAAGATATTCTGAAAGTAGAAATTGATAAGCTATTGATCAAAAAATGTTGAACTTATATCATTTAACAAACAAATGCTGTGTGTGCTGTTCTGAATTGTAGTAGCATCGGCTCCATACAGTAAGCAGTGCTGTGTTTCCGCCACAGTACGGGCAACTTCATGTCTGTTCTTGCAATTAGAGTTTTCAATTTAGAGCTTTCAGTAGAAGCCTTATATGAATAAATGGCTTCCTCTGATTTGCCGAGGTGAAGAGGCAGGTGGATGATATCATGATGGGCAGTGGGCCGTTATAAAAGTTGCTTCTGAGCCAAGGCTCCTTTGAAGTTCCTCCAGAGGTTGTTCTTCTCAGATAAGTTCCCACTGACACCATTGATCTTTTTGCTTCTGTATCTGTAAGGGGCAGGGCAGGACTTACCATTGGGCTTGACTGGGCTCAAGCCCATGGGCCCCGCCCAATAGGGGGCCCCGCTGAGATACATAGACGAGTTTACTCGGCTCAGCTCCGCTCACAGTCACACCCAGTCCCGACCTATGATGGACATAACATAGGGAATGGGCGTGACTGTGAGCCGAGTACACTACTCTCGGCTCTGCTCGGGACGGCGAGAGGACCCGAGAGCCGCCGAGAGGACCCGAGAGCCGCCGAGATGCACAGGACTCTGTATCTCGGCGGCACTATTTTTAAACTTCAAAACTGCAATGACAAGGCTGCAAATGGCACTGGGGCAAGGCTGTAACTGACAAGGCTGCAAATGACACTGCCAGGCTGCATTGATGGGCATTTAAATTTAATTTTTTTTCCTTAAATCTCCCTCCTAAATTTGGGGTGCGAGTTATACGCCGATAAATACCGTAATGTATAGAAGGTAGGGCCCGAAAGTGACTCAAGCCCAGGGGCCCCCACCACCCTAAGTCCTGCCCTGGTAAGGGGGTAATTCTTCCCAAGGACCACAAGTGTAAGGAGCATTCTTCCCAATGACCATCACACTAATGTTTCATGAGTTGTAGATATACATTTTTGGCAGAGGTTCCCTGAGACCTAAATGTTTTTTCAATGGTTCCCCCAGTGTAAAATTCCAGATAGTTCTTGAGAAAGGCATAGGGGTCTATTAATCAGTGTTTTCAACAAGAGATACTAATTTTTCAAATCGAAACAGGTGAAAACATGAATCTTGGGGCGAAAAGGAAACAATGGGCTCCTAAGTAAATGTTTGTTGGAAGAAAAAAGATATTCTGAAAGCAGAAATTAATAAGCTATTGATCAAAAAATGCTGAACTTATCTCATTTAGCAAACAATTCCAGTGTAGATGTAACAGTCTAGCAATGTAGCTAACCACAGGTATAAGTGGGCAGTCGGTGTGCACAATCCAGGGGATGAAATCCAATGGAGAACAGTTGTTTTACAAATGCTTGCTGTATGAACATGTACACTTTTATTCCCTGATCATGATATGCCTTCATACATAGGGTAGGGATTTAGTAGACATCTGCGTGGCAAATGTTATTTTGTGGTTGTAAACCCCAGACATGAAATCTGAAGAAAGCACATATTTCTATAGTGTTTACTTGCTTCCAAAGCACTTAGGGATTGATTTACCAAAACTAGAGAGTGCAAAATATGGTGCAGCTGTGCATGGTAGCCAGTCAGCTTCTAACTTCAGCTTGTTCAATTAAGATTGGACAATAATAAACTGGAAGCTGGTTGGTTTCTTTGCAGAGCTTTACCAAATTATGCACACTCTGGTTTTAGAAGGTGTAATTTCTCTCTGCTGTCTATATGCTTAGTCATTAGCACGAGTCCCTTCTGACGACTTTTTATGACACCAAGAGCTAAAAAGGTGACAGGGGAGGAATTTCCAGTTGATTGTCAGCCTTGGCTCTGTTCCTGTGTGTTGTGTGAAGGGGGCGTGTTCCCGGGGGGTGGGGGGGGGGGTGTTCCTGTCTCGATCCCTTTCCTCCAATCAATTCTCAGAGCTCTTGAACAGAGTGTAACTGCGGCTCCACATCTCCTGCATTGCGAGTCTGTGAAAAATCATTTTTATCTTGAGTTTTACAAGGATGTACAAAACAAATGGTTGCAAATAAACAGGTACAACTTATATAAGAGGGATTGTTTCAACTCTGTGTATCACCTGGGGCCAGTCACTTCACTGGGTATAGGTAAGCAGCCTAGCAGGGGTGTTTTTAGAATGCAGTGGACACGTGTACAAGATTCTAAGTTGGGCCATGCTTTCTCAAGAAAACGAAAAACAGAAGCTTCTTTCACATTGGCCTTTGTGTTGCAGCTTAACAACACTACAAAGTAAATCTCATGGCTCGGGATGACTCAAAGCTCTGGGTTATGGGCACGTATAGGTTGTAGTTCCACTTGAGCAAAGGATCAAAGCGCACACAGTGCAATGCAAGGATATAATACATAAAACACATTCCATATTATTGGAATATTATATTATTCCAAGACACACATTCCATATTATTCCGCATACACTGCACACATTAGGGATATACTAGTGCAACCTAGTTGAATAACGCTACCAAAAACAACCTCCTGGGGGGGTGTCACTTGGCACCCAGAAGAGTCGTTACCCAATCACACTAAAGTCAGCTGTGTTCAACAATAATAATACTACGGGGTTTATTTACTAAAACTAGAGAGTACAATATCGGGTGCAGATTTTCATGGTAGGAAATCCGCTTCTAACTTCAGCTTGTTCAATTGGGCTTTGACAAAAAACCTGGAAGCTGATTGGTTTCTATGCAGAGCGGCACCAGATTGTACTATTTCCAGTATTAGTAAATTAGCCCTTATATCTCACATAAAAGGTATCATCCTTTGGAACTTTTTGTATTTTTGCTTTTCTTTCATAAGACATTTTACATCCAAGGCCTGTTGTTATACCTTGGGTTCCCGTAGTTTGATAACCATTGCAACCACCTTTGGGTGTCAGAACTTTGATGGCGCCTGTTGGAAAATGTGATTTCCTATTGGTGACTCCTAATAGAGCAGGTAATCACCACTTATGTCATGCACCATAGAATCATGTGAACAATGTCATGTGAAAAAGCAATCTTTAAAGGAACGTCTTGAGTACAAAGAAGCACATACAATACATGGGTCAGATAAAGCATTGCAGGCCTATTTATATTAATACTCATTCCATGAAGGAGAGGAGAAGATTCCAGTTATTAGTTGACATCAGTTCAATGGTTTATATGTCACATGAAGCACCTTTGCTATTAGAATAAAGCTAGCTTGACATATTAGCTGCAGTCAATCATCTAGCACAATCATGATCAATGCTTTGCGGCATAAAGTTTACTAAAATGATAAAGTGTAATAAATGGCTCATCAAAATAACCAAAGTATATTTGAAATGTCAGTATGATTAAAAGAAGCTTTATCAGCAGCAGATAACAATGCTCAGTCTAAGAACACCAGTGTAATTTTTTATTCATGATGTCATAGATCAAATGAAAGATGTTACTAGTGCAATATCAATGCCCATCATTGTTTGAAATGGTTACCTTTTTCTGAAACCTTCTACCATCGTTAGAAGAAAGATGGAAACTAAAGATATAAGCTGGCCATACACTTCTTTCTTTCCAGCTGGTTCCAGAGGAACCTCCCAGTCGACATCCCTTAATAGAAAAACCATGCTGTATAAGGAAGAAGGAATAACCTTCCCATTTGGTGATGTCTACATAATTCTAGGGCCAACATTAGCTTTCTGTAAGGGTAAAATTCTGGCCACCGATGAATTGGTTTTACGAGAAAGAGTTTCCTGAAACCCAAACACTATGCATTGGTTTAAACAAGGGTTCCCAAAGACCTGAACATTATTTTAAAGTAGAAGTTCAACCTAAAACTAAAATCTGTATATCCACAGACATCCACAATCTAAGCCCTTGTACACACGGTCGGAGTTTCCGACAGCCAAATCCGTTTGAGTAATTCTAACAGATTAATTCTGGAAGAGGTCCGGAAGTGATGTTGCATACACGCGGTCGGACTAAGTTGTCGGAAAATCCAATTGTACATAACGTGATGACGTTATTTCGTTACGACGAGACTACGTTCAGGCTAGTAACCAATAGCTTTGGTCTAGGAATTTGATCTGAGCATGCGTGGCACTTTGTCCATCGGAGTAGGCTACACATGATCGGAGTATGTCCGATGGGAGTATTTTGTCGGAAAATTTTACCGCCAAGTTGGATGTCCGTCGGATATCCGATAGGAAACATTCCCTTGGAATCTCCGAGGCAGCCGACTTTCCATTCATTTTCCAGCTGTTGGCTGTCTCCTCTGCAGAGCTTCCGAAGCTGGAGATCGGACCGGAGCGGCTTCAAAAAAGGTATGTAAACTGATTTCTTTTTGACAGGACTAGATAAATTATTCTTACATCATGGATGCCTGTAGATTTAGAGATTTTAGTGTTAGGGTGAACTTCTAGTTTTTAAGGTTCCTCTGGAGTAAAAGGTTTGAGAAAGCCTGCTGTAAGAGGTTATAATTTTTCTCCACTTTACTAAAGGCTGAACCAGAAAATCTATAGCTGTATTGCCTGTTATCGCGGTTATAATTTTTCTCCACTTTGTTATCGCTGTAGTTCTAATCAAATAATTACATATTGACCATGTGTTAAAGTATAGCCCCAGTCAAAAGTCCTCTCTTTTTTTTTTTTTTTGTTTTGAATAAATAAGTGATGACGGAATAGAATTAGGCCAAGTGTTTATTGCTTTTGGAGAGAGTACCCTTCATTTCGTGTCCAGCGTCCTAATTACATGGTATAACTTAAGCAGGAAATTATCTTCAAAGGAGAAAACACAAAAACTGTTTGTTTTTTTTTGGTAAAGTGGAGAAAGATTATAACCTCTTTTAGCAGCCTTTTTTAAAGCTTTTACCCCAGAAGAAACCTTAAAATAAGGTTTCAGGTCTTGGGGAAACCTTGCTAAAACCAATTCATCGTGTTCAGATCTCAGGGAATCCAGTCTCGTAAAACCAATTCATTGGTTGAGTTCTTGGCAAACTCTTGGTAAGACCAATTCATTGATGGCTGGTGGGAAGAATTCAACCCTTAGAGAGGAGGTCAGAATGCCACACCAGACACCAACTCCCTCTTGCACAGATGTGAATGAAACGGGTAAAGGATACCTTCAGCTCCTGTTTTCCATCTGTAGAGAATGCCTCAGACTAGTTTCACCCTTTATTTTTTAAGAGTCAAACTTACCTAGGTGGATGCAGCATGAGAGATCAAAGACAGCTCATTGCTCAGGTTCTCAGAGCTCCAAGAACAGAGAGCTGGTGACTGTCAGTCATTGAGTCATTGGCTCTCTGCCCTGCCCCCCCCCCCCCCGTGCGCTCACTGGAGTGCTGGGCTGTGGAGGAGGTGAGAGTGGCCAGTTTAGGCTCTCAGCAGCTTGCTGAGAGGCTGAGACGGGTGTCGGTCAAGCATTTTGGTGGATCCTGACCCTATTATCTCGTTCTTATCCTAGCCTGGACCAGCTCTGTGACATCAGCTGACAGCTGGCTTCAGCCTGCTGTCTGCTGAAAACGGGTCACAGGAGTGCAGAACGAACTGCACTCCTGTGATCCACAAGAGAATTGCAGCCAAAACGACCTCTGGCTGTACTTCTCCTTTGATCGTAAAGGCCATCTTTTACCCATCATATATACATTTATGCAACAGGGATTCAGTGTCTGTGTGCAGCCGCCTCATCTAAGAACTGGTAAGCTGCAATATATTTCATATTTGTTCCATGGTTCAGATACACTTTACTAAAGAGGACCAGCATGCCCTTGAAACATTAGATAAGCCTTGATAAGATTGCCAAGTAAACTGCTGGATGAATCCAATGTGGGAGATCCTTTCTGCAACTTTTCTTTTTCGTATGATGGCTGCACTTGGCTCATGCACTTACAAACTATAAACAGAAAATATTCACGTTCAGATAAAAGTAAAGTAGACCTTACAGATCGATGAGCCTGACATGGTAGTATTTTAAACATTTTACAAATGGCTTCCGGAAATGGTATGGAATTTCAGAAAGGGTCGAATGTAAGTAATGCTGGAGGCCCTCTATGTTTGCCTGAGCCGGCAAGCCTCCATCGATGTAATCACTTAGTTGTGGTGATGTGTTGATATAACTTTTCTTCGGTTAAAATATACAAACCACTCGTCGGAGCCTTAATGGAATACACTTTCACTGAGGGCATAGAGGGGCTGTGTCACGGGTGGGGGCTATAGTGCAGAAGCTCTACTTGTATGTCTGTTTATTTATATAGTATAAATGCGCACGCTGGGGAAAAGCCAACTTCATTTCACATTTGGTTGCCAACAGTTTTGTAAGAAACTGGCTATCATTGCTACTTCAATAATAAGAAAAAAAAATCTAGCCAAGAAATAAAATCATGTCTGCGGCAAAGACAAATTCCACTGAAGTATGTGTTTTATTATTTTCCCATCATCCCTTGCTGTCTGGTGGCTGCATTGTGAGAGGGGCAGGAATTTGATTAATTTCTTCCAAAGTAATTGGGAGTTTGTACAGTTATACTCTACAACAATGTGTGGAGAGACTTGCACTATATTGTCAAAAGTATTGGAACGCCTGCCTATGAACTTTTGAGGAGGCCCACCCTTTGCAGCTATAACAGCTTCAACTCTTCTGGGAAGGCTGTCCACAAGGTTTAGTTGTGTGTCTATGGGAATGTTTGACCATTCTTCCAGAAGCACATTTGTGAAGTCAGGCACCGATTTTGGATGAGAGGGCCTGGCTCGCAGTCGCCACTCTAATTCGCCCCAAAGGTGCTCTATCGGGTTGAGTGCAGGCCAGTCAAGTTCCTCCACCCCAAAGTTGCTCATCCATGTCTTTATGGACCTTGCTTTGTGCATTCGTCCAAACCATTTGGTGGAGGGGGGATTATGGTGTGGGGTTGTTTTTCAGGGGTTGGGCTTGGCCAATTATTTCCAGTGAAGGGAATTCTTAAGGTGTCGGCATACCAAGACATTTTGGACAATTTATACTCCCAACTTTGTGGGAACAGTTTGGGGATGGCCCCTTCCTATCCCAACATGACTACGCACCAGTGCAAAAATCAAGGTCCATAAAGACATGGATGAGCGAGTTTGGGGTGGATGAACTTGACTGGCATGCACACAGTCCTGACCTCAACCCGACTGGCCAACATTCAAACCATATATGTGCAGGCTGATTGTACCCAAGTCAATCCATCAATCAAATTGGGTCCAACCAGCCTGTTGAATTTTTTACATTCGATTACTGCCGGTGGCTTGTGTTCTGCTGGCCAGGAAGTACATACAGGAACAATTGGGGAAGGGATCACTGCTCCAGTTGGATGTGTGGAAATGGCACTCTCCTCAAGGTGGAAGTATCAGGTGCAGGCTAAGCATATAGCACTTAGAAGAGGGAAAGTCTGGACAGCCGCACTCCAATAAAAACGCCTTTATTGTGAAAAACAACAAAAGTACAAACCACAGCAGGGTACAGGATAAAACACCTGATGCATTTCACACACTCAACAGTGCTTAGTCATAGCTATTAACAGGAAGTACATACAGTAACAGAAATTAGCATATACTGTACTAATAATATGCTAATATAATTAGCATTAATATGCCAGATATAAGCATTCATTTATACGTTCTGTAAAGGGTGTTGGACTTAAAATGGACCTGCAGTCTGTTCACATAATTTGTAATAAAAACATCTTTGCCATTCTGAAGCTTCCCTCCAACCACTTTGCATATTTTATATATACTGTGATTCTGTACTTGCCAAATATGCTGCAGAAATCTCCCTCCACTAAGCCAGGCTGCAACCATTTTAACCGTGGGCAGCTGAAGCTTCTGCCTGTTCACTTCCTGGATTTACACAGAGGCACATCTACAGTTCTGCAGCCCCGCAGCTCTCATTGACCCTCTTATTACTCATCCCCCCTACCTTCCTGGTAAACTTTCATGAGAGAGAGAGCTGTGCATGATGTCATAAGCCTAGGCTTGAGACATGCTTGGCCCATCCATTACCTTTACCCTAAGCTTCTTTCGCAATGCAGCGGTCGTCTTGGAGGTGTGTTTGGGGTTGTTATCATGTTGGAAT
The DNA here is from genome assembly GCF_037356315.1 of Lithobates pipiens. Classification (NCBI taxonomy): domain Eukaryota; kingdom Metazoa; phylum Chordata; class Amphibia; order Anura; family Ranidae; genus Lithobates; species Lithobates pipiens. Next base: position 572,128,441 of record NW_027507758.1, on the reverse strand, counting down.
ACTGCCCTGCGGCCCAGTCTCCTATATATATATATATATATATATATATATATATATATATATATATATATATATATATATATATATATATATATATATATTAGAGCTGGGCGTTTTTCCCCCCAAATAAATCTGCGATTTGAATCTGAAAAAAATCGATATGCTGAAATTTTGATATATATATATAATATTATATTATATATTGAAACATCTCAACCTGAATGAGGTAGGTAGCAAATGCATCTACACACAATGCACAATGATTGCTAATGCTCTGGTTGTGAAAAATCATGCGAGATATACTTATTCATGGTTTGACAATCTAGGATGCCTAATGCAAATCGCCTCAATGCATAAAAACGTTGGCACTGTTGTAGAGGGAATGGGCCCTTGACATGAAAGCTTCAATCTATCAGTCTATCATATTCATTGGCTTTCTTGCTTTAGCCCGTGTTTCTATCCTCTTGGTAACCCTGGAAGAAGTGCATGGTGTTGCGGATGTTAATATCATTTTCCCAGGGTTATAAGAGCCGTGATTAATGAACTCTCTCCTTTTCCTCTTATAAAGCAGACCTGTCTGTCAGAGGGCTCTGATCCTTTCTAATGGGAAGTCGTTGCTCCCTCTGTCTGGTGCAGCTGTGGGGCGACCCGCTTCATCCCTATTGTTCCAGGACCCATGGGACAATAATAAGTGTAGAAAGTCCAATTTGTAGTTTATAGAAGTGTTTCCTCTCCTGTCTGCTGCTTGTAGAAGAAGTGGAAGGAGGGGGTGAGGGTCGGGGTGGGGGGAGAGGAACGTGTCAAAAAAAAGCCTCTAATGACAGGACTTAAAGCCAAGTTAAGTAACTGGAAGCCATAAAGATATTCAGCTGTAAACTCAGGCTGTGGCCTTATTAACTAAGAAAATATTGGTACAGAGAAAATGCTACCAGTCCGTGCCAGGCTGGAGACAATATACAGGGACTGTTTGCCTTTATGATTATGTCACGCTAATATAGGTTGAAGGCCTTTCATTATGAAAACTTTATATTTAATTTAAGTATTTGTCTTGGCCATAGACATATAGACATAGTGCTTAAAGGAGGACTTTAGTATTACGAAATACAAATGAAATGTGAACCTTTCAGTAACCGTATACGTTTGTGTGAGTAAATTCAATGTCATGTCACAATATAGAGCAGGGGTCTCCAAACTACGGCCCACTGGTCAAATCCAGACCACTGCAAGATTTAATCCTGCCCTCTGATGTAAGGGGGGCTCTGATGTAATGGGGGACTCTTAAGGGAAGGGAGTACTCTGATGGAGGCCTTGTAAGGGGGAACTGTGATGGGGATCCTAAGGTAAGGGGAGACTCTAATGGGGACTCTGATGTGGGAAGGGACTGTAAAGGGGGCCCTAAGGTAAGGGAACACTGTGATGGGGACTCTGATGTAATGGGGACTATGATAGAGACACTAAGGTAAGGGGAGACTCTAATGGGGACTCTGATGTGGGGCTGTGATGGGGGCCCTAAGGTAAAGAGCGACTGTGATGGGGACTCTTATGTAATGGGGGACTGTGATAGAGACCCTAAGGTAAGGGGAGACTCTAATGGGGACTCTGATGTGGGGGGGGGGGACTGTCATGGGGGCCCTAAGGTAAGGGGAAATTGTGATGGGGACTATGATAGAGATCCTAAGGTAAGTGGAGACTCTAATGGGGACTCTCATGTAAGGGGGAGACTGTGCTGGGGACTTTTATGTAATGTGGGGCTGTGATAGAGACCCTAAGGTAAGGGGATACTTGGATGGGGACTCTGATGTAAGGAGGACTTAATAGAGAACATGATGTAAGCAGGGATTATGATGAAAGGGGGAACTCTAATGTAAGGGATAACTCTGATGTAGGGGGGACTCTGAAAGGGTCTCTGATGTAAGGGGGGCTTTATGGGAACCTTGATATGGGGGGAATCTGATGGAGAATATGAGATAGGTGGGAACATTTATGGGGACACTGATATGAGAGGGAACTCTGATGTAACAGGGAACTCTAATGTAAGGGGGTACTCTGATGGGGACCCTAGAGTAAGGGAAGACTCTGATGGGAACTCTGATGTAAGAGGGCTTTAATGGGGACCCTGATGTAAGGGGAGATTCTGAATATAAGGAGGAATTCTGATGGGGACCCTGATGTAAGGGGGAACTCTGATGTAGACCTTGATGTGGGGGGGACCCTAATGTAAAGGGGTACTCTGATGTTAGGGGGCTTTGAAGGGGACCCTGATATGGTGTGGGGGGGGGGGGTCTGATGGGGAACATGATATAAGTGGGAACATTGATGGCGACCTGGTTATGAGAGGGGACTCTGATGCAAGGGGGAATCTGAAGGGGACTCTAATGTAAGGAGGAAACCTGATGGGGACCCTAGAGTAAGGGAGGCTGATGGGTACTCCGATGTAAGGGGGACTTAATAGAGAACCTAATGTAAAGGGGAATTCTGATGAAAGGGGGGAACTCTGATGAGCAACCTGATGTAAGGGAATAATCTGATGTAGGGTGGACTCTGATAGGGTCTCTGATGTAAGGATGACTGTGATGGGGACGCTAATGTAAGGAAGGGGGGTGGGGATAAAAGTGGGAACATTGATGGGGGCTCGGTTATGAGAGGGGTCCCTAGAGTAAGGAAAGACTCTGATGGGAACTCTAATGTAAGAGGGACTTTAATGGGCACCCTGATGTAAGGGGGACTTTAATAGGGAACTGTATGTAAGGGGAGATTCTGAGATAAGGGGATACCTGATGTTTTACGACCTGCGAATATTTGTGAAACATACAATGTGACCCTCATACTGAAAAGTTTGGAGACCCCTGATATAGAGAAACGGTGGGATTTTTATTATGCTTTATCTTTGCCTAGGCTGAGATGATCCCATTAGTAAGATGGCGACATTGTAACTTTGTAGGAAAGTGAGAGAGGTTAAACAAAAGAAAATGAACTGTGTAGTGGTTTAATTAACATTGGCTTATAGGTCTACCTAACATTAGTATATAAAAAAAAAAAAAAAAAAAATCACCCTTATAATGAGTATATGCAAACATCAAATTTATTTCTAATAATGACTTGTACAATAATAACAAAATGATATAGAAATATAAAAATCCATATTAATGCCTGTATTAAAAATTCAACCGACACTCCTCAATTTTCCAGAATCAGGGGCCCCATTGCCCCGCCAGGACCTTGGCCAGGTTTAGGTACCAGTTGATATAATTTCTACCACTAAAGCAGCCCGTGCCATGCATTCATCTTTTTTTTGTTTTTTTTTTGTTCCGCTAACCATTTTCTCAAATTAAATTCTACTTACAAAATTCAGGTCCCAATTTTTTTTTTGTGGAAGTTAAGAACTAATTTTAATAATTAAAAAAAAAAAAATTACAAAAATAGTTTCCTGTTCCACAAAACGTATCTTTTGTGATGATGAATGGCGGGGCTCCAAGCCGTATATGGCTTTGTTATTACAGATACTCGCTGAGCTGGTTGCGAGTTTCCTTTGCTACTCAGTTTAAGAGAGCGATGTTCTAAATATTTACACATGGTAAAGGCGAGGAGGTACAATAAATGCACATTATACTGTGATTTACAATGTTTCATTCCCCGTGTCAAAATACAGAGGGGAGAAAATTACTAGCTGTTCATCATGTTTTGTAAAAGAGGAATGTATGCAGCTGCAGTACAGTCATTTAATTAGTAGAAGTAGTCTTTTATATTTTCATCTTAAAGGAGAACTAAATATTATAATTTTTTTTTTTACGGATAGAGGGTTATAACCTTTTTCATTTTTTTCCATCTGTGATCCATTGGTAAAATTTCCTTTAACTTCCTGTCCCATAGCCAAAACCAGAAGTAAGAGGTAATCCCTTCAAAGTGAGGGAAACCAAGGTTGTCACCAGAACTAGTGTCCCCTTTTGAAGATTCCCCCTTTATTCCTGTTCTGGTGACAACCCATAATTTGAGACTTTCTTTTCTGACGGGGTTTGTAATCCCTCTCCACTCTATCCTAAACTAAAAAAGCTTTGCCTTTCTTTATTTAATATATATGTAGCACCAGTACTCCTGATGAGTATGCGCTATGTCTGTAAATTTAGTTTTTTCCCTAGACTGTAGTTGAGTCTTGGGGTGAAGTTGTGAAATTATGCTTTCGCATCAGTTTGGCTGGGCTATACTAAGGTTCTGCCTGGTTATAGGTGGGGTTTGTATCTGTGAGAGGCATTAGAATGCAGTCTGGTTGAACGCATTGGATACCAATCTCTCTCTGGGAGCCAATCAGTGGGTTTTGGGTCTTGCTGTGTATTCCGGGAGAGAGTACGTAAAGTGCTGAAGTCACGTGGTTCGGGGTTCCGGTCCAGAAGTTGTTGCTGACTCCGTGGTCCTGGTCCTTCTGACCAGCCCCTAGAGGCCCTCATGGCCTGGGGTGTGGATCCATCCTTTTCCAAGCCTCTGAACTGGCTAGTTCGAGGCACAGTAACTGGAAGGAGAATTCTAAGGTGTTCCGGTGCCGTCTCGGGTTTTGAGAGGCCCAGCAACTCTACACGCGACCAGGGGAGGACTCTTCAGTAAAATTGCCACGCATGAGGCTGGCGGCTCGGTAAGAGCCTGGAAGCTGAGCTGTTATGGACGCTAATTGAATCCACATTTCTTACTGTATCGCCGGACCGGCTGAAAGATACTGGTACAGTAAGAAAGTTCCTACTTCTATCCTTCCGTTTGTAACCAAGTTCCTGTGAGCATCTAAGTTTTTCAACCAAGTCTGTGGCAGAGACTTTGCTAAGCTAAAATCACTTGTTGGCTGCTAGATCCAAAAACAAGGATTTATCCAACCTTTAAAGAATCCAGTTGCGAGTGGCTATTCCCTGGATTATGTAAAAAGGGACTTTTATTGAAGTCAGCAGTTCCAAAGTACCTGAGCTATACTTCATTCACGACTGGACTACGCAAACTCGCTTTACATAGGATTACCACAATATCAACTTGCGCGATTACAACTGATCCAAAACACGGCGGCAAGGCTGATAACAGGAAAAAAAAACCCTGGGAATCCATTTCTCCTTCACTGAGGAGCTTACATTGGCTAACCGTAAAAAATCGGATCACGTTCAAGACCCTTTGCCTCACCCACAAATGCGTGCATAGAGAAGCTCCGCAATACCTAATGGAGAAAATAAATCATTACACACCAAACCGCAGTCTTCGATCAGCCAACAAAAACCTCCTCCTTGTGCCCAAAGCCCGGTATAAATCCAAGGGTGATCGGAGATTCGCTGTCCAAGGGCCTCGGCTATGGAATGCTCTACCAATCAACATCCGCCTGGAAGAAAATCACCTGGCTTTTAGGAAAAAACTCAAGACTTTCCTCTTTTAGCAGATGACCAAAGCTCGCCACAGCGCCTAGAGGCGATTCAGTTCGCATTGTGCGCTATACAAGTATTTTATTCATTCATTCATTCATCCTTATACCCTCTATTCTTAACTGAGAGACTGAGTTTTGTTCAACTGTTTTATGCAAATAAAAACCCTAAATAGGAATTCAAGTGTCGGTCTCTGCAGTTACTGGGCCATCAACCCTGGGAAACCCTAGAGAAGAACGACGAGTTACGAGCTGGAGGAGGTAATCTGTAATCCCAGAAAAACCAGCCGCTCCTTCATGGGTCAGTGCTATATATATATATATATATATATATATATATATAATATATATATATATATATATAATATATTTTTTGGTCCACTTACACATACAGTATGTCACGTGATGTCTAAGGGAACTATTCCTCTTCTTCCTGAAAGCATGCCCTTAGTTCCTGGGGTTGGTGTTGGACTTCCCAAGATTTCTGCAGTGAATCCTGAGGATAACCACCATGGACTTGTTCCTATCCTTCTTGATGCTAGGTTCTTGGTGGTCCTCTTGGTCATGCTGTGGACTTTAGTACATGATGAAGAGGACTATCGGGGGGAATCTAGAAGGAAAGTACAGGGCATATCCAGATTATTCAATGGCTTTCATCCACTGGTGAAGTTTCCTTCCATCTTTAGGCCTGGTTCACACCTATGCAGGTTGCAATTTGCATACTCCAGGTGCATTTTGAGTTTTTCAATACACGTTTTTGATCCAATGAAGTCCATGGGACCAAAAACCAGAAAAAGTCCCTGGCCCTTTTCATAAGATGCACAGATGTGAACATGACCCATAGAAAACCATGTTAAATGGACTGTAGTGTTTCCGCATAATAGAAAATGCATAGGTGTGAACCAGGCCTTACAGAGGACCAATGGAGGATACCCACAGGCACCCTCTATCTTTGTAAGTGTTTCTTACTTTTTATACAAAAATCCTCCCTTCTGCCTGGGTTCACAATGTAGCGATGCTGGAACCAGTACTACTCCAGCGCCGGTTCCCGCATCACATCTCTCCCGCAGGCAGTTCACACTGCCTGCTGTGGGTGTCAATACAATGTTAATGACACCCTCAGATCCGTTCACAGATCGCAGTGTGAACTATATTTCAGACAGGAATCACATCATCTTTTTAAATGTGAATCCAATGCGACAGACATCACATGTGAGTGGCACAGCAGTGCAGGTGCGAATTACATGGGATGTATGTGTTCGCAATCGATATTTTGCCATGATTGGCATTTAGCGATTTGAGTTTTTTTTTTTTTTACCCGAAACCCACTCACATGGGGGGGGGACAGGATCTGGGGGTCCCCTTCCAGTTTCCGATAAGCCCACAGACCCCAACAAACACTGGCCAGGGTTGTGGGGAAGAGACCCTTGTCCCCATCAACATGGGGGCAAGGTGCTATGGGATGGGGGGTGCAGAGCTCCCCTGCCCCAAAAGCATCCACCCCCCCCCCCCATGTTGAGAGCGTGCGGCCTGGTATGGATCAGGATGGGGGGCTCGCTCGTCCCCTCCCTTTCCTGACCTACCGGGCTGCATGTTCGGATAAGTGTCTGGTATGGATTTGGAGGGTGGGAGGGGCCCACGGCATTTTGCAAAACCATATCACTGTATAAAGCAACCAGCTTTATACAGTGAATGTAAAAAAAAACTCAAATCACAACAAAATCTCGGTAAAAACTGAGTTTTTGAATTTTCAATGTGGCTGCATTTTGCTGGAAAAAAGACTCCGACCCTTTCCAAAAATGCAGAGGCGCAAAAATGCATTGATGTGAATGTGTTCCATAGGAACCCATGTTAAAAAAAAAATTCCCTGCATTTCTGCAAAAAGCATAAAAATAAATGCATTAGTGTGAATGGAGCCTTTCAGTCCTCTATACAGTCCATGCCATGTCATAAAACCCCATGGAGTGTGCCCATGACAGACTGGACCCACCCGAAGTGGGTTAACTGAAGTTCTTCTCAATTTTTCTACATGTGGATGATTGTTAAAAATATAGGGGGCCCCACAAATAGTTTTTTTATTTTTATGGGGGGGGGGGGGGGGGTTGGTCTATTTTAGAAACTGCAGTGATATTATGTTTTATATTAAGATTAAAGCCTCGTACACACGACCAGTTTTTTAGACGGGAAATGTGTGATGACAGGCTGTTGGCGGAAAATCTAACCATTTGTATGCTCCATCAGACAACTGTTGTCGGATTTTCCGTGGGCAAATTTTGGATGGCAGGTTTTAAAATTTTCCACGGACAAATGTCTGTTGTTGGATTTTCCGAGCGTGTGTACACAAGTCCGTCGGACAAAAGTCCAAAGTACAAACACGCATGCTCGGAAGCAAGGCTGAGCCGGAAGTGGACGGTTTTGTAAAATATCGTTGGTAATGGAGAATTAACATTTGTGACGCGGCAAATTATGAAATCTTGAAATGCAGCGCACATTCTCTTCTTCTTTAATGGGATAATAATGAAGCTGCTTTGCTGGTGATACTGATGGAGTTATTGCAAATTAATTTTTTTCTACTGATATCAGGAATAGTAGTATTATGCTTTTTTTTTTGAGCAAGTTACCACAACACCATTATTCCGTAGTTTTTAAGATCAAAGATACAACTATGTTGGTGTCCCTTGTCTATTTTACATTGTATTTATTTAAATATAACTGCCTACTCCCAAACTGCCATTTGAAGTAAAACACATAGCTAAGAATTATTCTACACAATATTTTTATTGTGCATTAAAAATAGAAAACAAATAAAATTAGACATGCTATCTGTCAATAGACCGTAACCAAAAAGTGCATTCTATGCATCCAAAAATATAGAAAATATAACAAATCAAACCATAATTATTCAATCAAAAAAATAAAATAAAAGCCTCATGCATGTGTCCTGCTTCTTAATATAGGGGGTCAACAATGCCAAGAGTTGGTGAAAGCAGGGGTCCGTCATCTGGAGAATTCTGAAAATCATCTGGATTATTCTCCTGGAGCTCCCGCAGCAAAGGCATATGTCATAATTGGTCACGATTAATAAAGCAACCAATTTTTGTTCCAAGAACTCCTCCTCCTCCTGTTCCTGGACTAGACTTGGGTCAAAGCAATAACTCCAAGGCCAATTATAAATAACACGTTATCTCCTCCGATTCTGCAACATATTTGGTTGACGAGTGGTCGTCCAGAAACGAACTGAAAAGCACTAAATAAAAAGCGCAAAATGAAAAGCGCGAATCAAAACTTACCAAACTTCTACTAACACGAAATTCGCAGAAAGAGCCCAAAGGGTGGCGCTAAAGAGCTGGAAAAACACGTAGTACGTCGCTATATCCATGTTTGTTGGCCGACAATTCCTTGTCGTTTGTATGCAAGACAAAATCCAGGCACACACCTTCGGACAAAAGTCTGAGGTTTTATCGGTGGAAAATCTGATCGTGTGCACGAGGCTTTAAGGCGAAAAATGCTTATCAGTGTTCTAATGGGGAGGGTTCCCACTTTCACCTTTACCCGCAGTGGGGTCCAAACCCACATAAAGTTGTGTTCATATGATAAAGGTTTGAACAGCACAGCACCCGCAAGAGTATCTTCTAATTAGAGGTTTATTTTAAACACTTGGTTGGGACAAGTACAAGCAACGCCAGTCAGCATGGGGGTGGTGTGTCCATGAACGTTCCCCTTCTATTTATGGACAGTGCTCAAACTCCTGTCATTGACTGCACAGAGAAGTTTGACTTTTAAAGTTGATTGCTCTCTAACCTTTGTCTTGTTTTAATAGCTGTGTCAACTTGATGTGAAATATTAGGTGCTTTGCATGGTAGCAACCCTGTTAATATGAAGAATGAGTGTAGGTATTTGCACCCTTAAACATAAATTGGGCATATGTAGGTTAACTTAAACAGAGTTTATATATATATATATATATATATATATATATATATATATATATATATATATATATATATATGCATGTAGTTTGTCATCTCTGACTCCAGACACTTTTTTTTTTTTTGGATACAGCGGCAAAAGTTTTGTCTCTTTGTAAGGATTTTCTGTCTGTGTCTCCATTAAGATAATGAGTCACCAGGGCAGGAAATTATTGCAAATCTCTCCAACAGAGGCAAAGACGGCAATGAAAATACTTGTGTAGTGAGGAAAACGTGGCTTTTATTAGGCTGTCTGTCCCATCATGTAAATGGTTTCCCCTCACTCCCTATCTGGGTGACATCCTCATTCCTCATCCTAGTAACACACTATGGGGCTGAATTACTAAAACTGGAGAGTAAAAATCTGGTGCAGTTCTGCATAGAAGCCAATCAGCTTCCAGGTTTTTAATCAAAGATTAATTGAACAAGCTGAATTTAGAAGCTGATTGACTACCATGCACAGCTGCACCAGATTTTGCATGTTCCAGTTTTAGTAAATCAAGCCCTGTGTGTCAACATTTGACTTGGTTGGAAAGTCAGAAGTTGCTCCCCAATGACATCAGATAACATCCAGCTTTATCAAGCTCGTATATAGCACATTGCAGTCCTGCTTAGGAAAATTCTCATCTAAGCCCTTGTACACACGGTCAGACATTCCGACGGAAAATGTCCGATCGGACCGTGTTGTCGGATAATCCAACTGTGTGTGGGCTCTATCGGACTGTTTCCGATGGACAAAGTTTTAGAGGTGGGCTATAAAACTTTCCGACAACATGATCCGATCGGACTTTGTCCGATTGTGTGTAGAGAATTTCGATCGGACAAAGTGCCACGCATGCTCTGATCAAATTCCTAGACCAAAGCTATTGGCTACTAGCCTGAACGTAGTCCCGTCGTAACGAAATAACGTCATCACGTTACGTACGATCAGATTTTCCGACAACATTGTCCGACTGTGTGTATGCAACACAATTTTTTTGTTGGAATGTCCAACCATGTGTACAAGGGCTAAGAGGGACAGTCCTAGGCATCCTGCTTTCCTATTGAGTTCATAAAATGTGGTTGGGTTCCCTTTGGTTGGCACCCAGAGTTGTAGAGGTGAGGGATTTTCATACAACCGTGAAGTGGTGACTTCTCTCTACATGTCCAACATGTGACTTGGCATCAAAGGGGCAGGAATTGGAGGTATATACTCAACAATATGGGAACAGGAAGTAAGGGTATGTCCCCTACAATGGGGGCAACAGTAAAGACCTAACAGAGTATCCAATGCTTCTCTACTATATCCAAATGTAAAAAAAAAAAAAAATAGTGTTGGGCTTCATTCAGCAAACTATTTATGGTACATAAATAGGTTATTATAGAATAACCACTAGCATGGATGTATAACTTGTTGTATAAGTGTTAATATGGAAAGCACAAATCTGTATGCAACCTCAGGGTACCTATAGACCTGAGATGTTCTTTTCCATCCAATGAAATCCCATGAGGGAAAGTCTGTGTATCTGCAGACACACTGCGATCATTGTAGATGACACCGTTGTATGATCCTACAATGTATTTTCCTTGATGATCACTTTTGTTCTCCAGAGTTATAGTCGGCATCAGGGGAACTCTGCTTAGTCCATTAAAATGACTCTGGCACTATAATAAAGCTTTACCATGAAGTGTCCTTTGCATACTGGGATACTCATCTATCTGATCCTATTTTGATGCTTTCACCTAAGTAGTGAATAATCCATTACTTCCAGGAGTATAGATTTCCTGGCCCCCTGCTGTGATGTGGGGGCCGTCAGGAAGAACCTCAGCTTGCAGATGAGATGACCAGGAAATTGACACTCATGGAAAAATCATTCTGCAGGATATTCAGCCAGTGGTTTTCTCCACTACTGCATGGCTTGGTGCCTTGGGTGGTAGGAGATGTGAGTATCCCATGTCTTCTTTGTAGAGGACACATTCTTGTAAAGTTTTATTTTAGCAACAGAGTGGCTTTACCATGAAGACTACATAATGCATGCTTTTGGAAAGATCTGCCAAAGTAGGACCTCTTGCCAGTCAAATCCTTCAACCATCATCTTAAGTCTACATCTAGCCATCTTTGGAATCACGGTTGTTTCAGGCTGAAAAGATCTGATTTTTTTTTCTCTCCTATTCTTGCAGAGTTTTTCGATGATTTCTCTGAGGGGAGGGAATGTGTCAACTGTGGAGCGATGTCCACCCCTCTGTGGAGAAGGGATGGTACAGGCCACTATCTGTGCAATGCCTGTGGGCTTTACCACAAGATGAACGGAATCAACCGCCCATTGATCAAGCCTCAACGAAGGCTGGTAAGATTCTTTAGGGGTTTTGTATTTATTTAAAGTGTATATAAAGCCACTGGAGAGTCCCAACACACCGACGGAATTTAGAAGGGTTTTCAGTGCTGTGTGTTGGGTGATTTACTCTCTGTTTACCCTGCCAACAATTGTTACCACAAATGAAATTAAGGGATGATCCAACTTTTCCAGCTATTAGCAGAACAAGGACTGAGGGTACATTTTCCAATTGGGGCACCTGTTTAAGTAACAACTAATGTCGCATACACACAACCAGACTTTCCGGCAGACTAGGTCCGACAGAATCAGTCCGTCGGAACAATCGGATCACGTGTGGGTTAATCCGATCATTTTTCGTTAAAAAAATCAGACGGACTTAGAAATAGAATGTTTCAAATTTGTCCAACGGACTCAATTCCTATGGACCAGATACGACGCAAGGGAAGCTATTGACTACTAGCTATTGAACTTCCTTTTTTAGTCCCGTCTTACGTCATCACGTTCAAAACGGCTGACTTTCGAATTCCGTTTGTGTGTGACCTGGTCCGTTAGTTCGAAAAGTCCATCGGAACTCCACCAAAAGTCTGTCAGGAAGACCATCGGTCCTAGTCTGCCGGAAAGTCCAGTCGTGTGTGCGCGGCATAAGAGATTTACTTTGGAGAGATTTCCTCCCAGTTCCTGTTGTGTCTACAGGAAGTGAGGGGCAATCTCCCCAATGGGACATACATGGCAAATGTTGAAATTGTAATCCTCCCCTACTGTACCCAAAATGTTTTGGCATGCACAAGTTTTGCTATAAAAACTGCAAGATAGCGTAGCAGCAGCTAGTCATTATCTTACTGACCTGGATCAAGAATGCAGAAAGTCAGAAATCCTGATCTGCACACTTGTCCCAGTTCAGCAACTCAATGGCAATGGGGGGCCTCCATATTTATCAGTAGATGTTCCGAGTTTCCAGAGATTTTTGAGTCTTCATAGTTATCTAAAGTTCTACATACTGTATATTTAATAAAACCAGAGACTCTCGAATTTAAAAGTTACAAGTCAAGTAAAAAAGCTGACAATACGTTCATGTCAGCTGCTTTTACATTATGCAGTCATTCCAGCTGCTGTCATAGGATGCAGTCCTGTAATCTGCTGTTACATACTGCAGTCCTATCAGCTGTTGTCACAGAATGCAGTCTTTACATCTTCTGTCAGAGAATACAGTTGTAGCAAAGTCCCGGGTCCCCTAATACCTAATGGTGACCTCCAGAGTTAGGGACAGCAGACATCCTTCTGTGTAGAGTGGGTTACAATTAGAGTTGTCCCGATACTAGTATCGGCATCGGGACCGATACTAAGCATTTGCGTGAGTACTTGTTACACCCAGCCCATATAGTTTGGGCTGGTGTAACAAGATGGCCACTGCTGCTTTTATGTGGCCAAGTGCAAGGAGTACCAAGATGGGCATCACAGGCAGCCTTTACTCATTTCAGTGCCTGTCCATTAGTGTCTATAAGTGCCACCTGTCAGTGCCATCTATCAGTGCCAGCCAGCTGTCAGTGACAACCATCAGTGCCATCTATCTGTCAGTGCCATCTATCTGTCAGTGCCAGCCACCAGTCAGTGCTCATCAGTGCTGCATATCGGTGCCCATCAGTGCCACCTAATCTTAACAGTGCCACCTAATCTGTATTGTGCTTTGAAAACTGCCACTTGATATTAAAAAAAGTATCTGTAATCAGTATCGGCGAGTACTTGAAAAAAGTATCTGCACTTGTCTTAAAAAAGTTGTATCGGAACAACCCTAGTTAAAATGCATGGTGTAATTCTGTAATTCAGGATGAAATGGTGGGTGCCAGACACTTTTTGAATGCAAAGAGATTTATTGTCTCTTGGTCAGAACTGTGGGAGAGAGGGTTAGGGCCAGGACACCATTAGGTAGGTGCAATGATAATTGACAGACTCCAAGACTTATAGGCAGACAGCTATACAGATGAAGGTCTCCAGCCAGACACCGTTTCTGTATAGGTAGGACCGCTGTCTCCTATGGCAACAATCTTTTAGTAGTTATGAAGGGTAGTTGTACTCAACTATTGACAACACAGACAGTTCTCTTTACTCCATAGTCACTCACTATGGATCTTTACTCAATGAACTCCCAGTCTTTCACTAGAATTTGGATCCACTAGCAACTGAATCCCTTGAGCTCTTCCACTTTTAGAACTCAGTAACTTCCTCAAGCGTCACCCCCGATTCCTTGCTGGGTCCCTGGCTTGGCACTCACAGATACTGTTCAAGTGCCACCCCTGCTGACACGCTAGTTTCCTGGCTTTGCACTCACTGATGCTCCACAAGTGTCACCTCTGCTGTCCCGCTGGGTCCCTGAATTGGCACTTGCTGAAGTTTTCCCACTTTTTTCACCATCCCTGGCTGGTGTGAAGTCTGCTCTAGTACTGTCCTCAGCTTACTCACAGTGGTCCCTGGTAACAATGTAGATGGTCCCCTAGTGGTGACAGTTTCCCCTTTATTTCCGACCACAGCTGGTTCCCTGGCCGGTGGAACAGCTACTTCTGGTTGGACTACAAGCCCGCAGACCCAACCCTGCACTGCTTCTCCTGCTTCTGGATAGGCCCTCAGACAGCCTAGTAGCCAGGATAGGCCTCAGGCTTCCGGCCTAGTAGCCCGGGGCAGCATAACACACGTCCACCCAGACAGCCATCCAGGTGGCACAGAACCCCGATCACCTGACTCCACCCAAATAAACAGGCGCTCCCAGCAGGCCAAGGGACCAAAGAAAATCCCTGCCCATTGTCACCAGCTATAATGCCACCTAGTGAGAGAAGTGCAGCAATTACAGAATTGGGGGTAAATAAATTGATCTCCTAACAATTGGGCAAGGCAACTATAGCCTGGCAACTAAATTTAATAGCAGCCCTGCCTAAACAGGAGGGTGCTACACAGTCATGTCAGCTTCTGTAATAGAATGCAGTCACCCGTCCTTACTGAATGCAGTCATTCCAGCTGCTGTTACTGAATGCAGACATTTCAGCTGCCCTTACAGAATGCAGCCATTTCAGCTGCCCTTACAGAATGCAGCCATTTCAGCTGCCCTTACAGAATGCAGACATTTCAGCTGCCCTTACAGAATGCAGCCATTTCAGCTGCCGTCACAGAATGCAGCCATTCCAGCTGCTTTCACAGAATGCAGCCATTCCAGCTGCTTTCACAGAATGCAGCCATTCCAGCTGCTTTCACAGAATGCAGCCATTCCAGCTGCTTTCACAGAATGCAGCCATTCCAGCTGCTTTCACATAATGCAGCCATTCCAGCTGCTTTCACAGAATGCAGCCATTCCAGCTGCCGTCACAGAATGCAGCCATTCCAGCTGCCGTCACAGAATGCAGCCATTCCAGCTGCCGTCACAGAAAGCAGCCATTCCAGCTGCCGTCACAGAATGCAGCCATTCCAGCTGCTTTCACAGAATGCAGCCATTCCAGCTGCTTTCACAGAATGCAGCCATTCCAGCTGCTTTCACAGAATGCAGCCATTCCAGCTGCTTTCACAGAATGCAGCCATTCCAGCTGCTTTCACAGAATGCAGCCATTCCAGCTGCTTTCACAGAATGCAGCCATTCCAGCTGCTTTCACAGAATGCAGCCATTCCAGCTGCTTTCACAGAATGCAGCCATTCCAGCTGCTTTCACAGAATGCAGCCATTCCAGCTGCTTTCACAGAATGCAGCCATTCCAGCTGCTTTCACAGAATGCAGCCATTCCAGCTGCTTTCACAGAAGGCAGTAATTTCAGCTGCTGTTACAAAATGCAGTAATTTCAGCTGCTGTTACAGAATGCCATATTTCAGCTGTCTCGTACAGAATGCCCTTATTCCAGCTGCTGTTACAGAATGCCCTCATTACAGCTGCTGTTACAGAATGTAGTAATTTCAACTGGTGTTACAGAATGTAGTAATTTCAGCTGCTGTTACAGAATGACGTAATTCTGTAACAGCATCTGGAATTACGTCATTCTGTAACAGCAGCTGAAATTACTACATTCTGTAACACCAGTTGAAATTACTACATTCTGTAACAGCAGCTGTAATGAGGGCATTCTGTAACAGCAGCTGGAATGGCTGCATTCTGTAACAGCTGGAATGGCTGCATTCTGTAACAACAGCTGGAATGGCTGCATTCTGTAACAGCAGCTGGAATGGCTGCATTCTGTAACAGCAGCTGGAATGGCTGCATTCTGTAACAGCAGCTGGAATGGCTGCATTCTGTAACAGCAGCTGGAATGGCTGCATTCTATAACAGCAGCTGGAATGGTTGCATTCTGTAACAGCAGCTGGAATAAGGGCATTCTGTACGAGACAGCTGAAAGTATGGCATTCTGTAACAGCAGCTGAAATTACTGCATTTTGTAACAGCAGCTGGAATGGCTGCATTTTGTAACAGCAGCTGGAATGGCTGCATTCTGTGAAAGCAGCTGGAATGGCTGCATTCTGTGAAAGCAGCTGGAATGGCTGCATTCTGTGAAAGCAGCTGGAATGGCTGCATTCTGTGAAAGCAGCTGGAATGGCTGCATTCTGTGAAAGCAGCTGGAATGCCATAATTCCAGCTGCTGTTACAAAATGCCATAATTCCAGCTGCTGTTACAAAATGCCATAATTCCAGCTGCTGTTACAAAATGCCATAATTCCAGCTGCTGTTACAAAATGCCATCATTACAGCTGCTGTCACAGAATGCCATCATTACAGCTGCTGTCACAGAATGCCATCATTACAGCTGCTGTCACAGAATGCCATCATTACAGCTGCTGTCACAGAATGCCATCATTACAGCTGCTGTCACAGAATGCCATCATTACAGCTGCTGACACAGAGTGCCGTCATTACAGCTGCTGACACAGAGTGCAGTCATTCCAGCTGCTGTCACAGAATGCTGTCAGGTAAGCTACTGTAATAGAATGCAGTCACCTGCCCATAGAGAATGCAATGCAGTCATTCCGGCTGCTGTCACAGAATGCAGTCATTCCGGCTGCTGTCACAGAATGCAGTCATTCCGGCTGCTGTCACAGAATGCAGTCATTCCGGCTGCTGTCACAGAATGCAGTCATTCCGGCTGCTGTCACAGAATGCAGTCATTCCGGCTGCTGTCACAGAATGCAGTCATTCCGGCTGCTGTCACAGAATGCAGTCATTCCGGCTGCTGTCACAGAATGCAGTCATTCCGGCTGCTGTCACAGAATGCAGTCATTCCGGCTGCTGTCACAGAATGCAGTCATTCCGGCTGCTGTCACAGAATGCAGTCATTCCGGCTGCTGTCACAGAATGCTGTCATTCCGGCTGCTGTCACAGAATGCCGTCATTCCGGCTGCTGTCACAGAATGCCGTCATTCCGGCTGCTGTCACAGAATGCCGTCATTCCGGCTGCTGTCACAGAATGCCGTCATTCCGGCTGCTGTCACAGAATGCCGTCATTCCAGCTGCTGTCACAGAATGCCGCCATGCCAACTGGAATGATGTGAGTTGCTGACTACATATCTGTAGAAGACTGACGCTCTCAGTTGGCTCTCATACAGAATCTCCTCCCTAGTAGCATGGCAAAGTGTTGTAATGGGGTGAAAGGGAGCACAATGCAGATACCATATCTACCTACGTGTAAACCCTACAGCCATATCAAGTCTGCTGCTCACATTAGCAGTCCAGAGCCTTTGATAAAAATCAATGTCAATCTGCGACTGGCTCTTTAAACATAACTCCATATTTGATAAGAAATGCAAAAAACTCTCTTGATGGTTATGACAAATATTTTTCACTTCCTTCTCTGCTAAAAACACGTTCGACCTAAATTCATGAAAACAATATAGATTCCTTGGACAACGTGGAAAACAAGTCCAGGAGGAAGTGAACATGGGTCTATGGGGACATTCTGAGATCCATGTACTGTATGTCAGTAGATACGGGGCGCCATAAAGTGTATGCCAGGTCTATGATGGAGGCTATACGTGACTGTGCTGGGGTGATAACACTTCCTTAGCGAGTATTGCTTTTTTATAATAACATGGGGGGGGGGGCATTTTAAATGTAATAGTTTGATGTGGATACAAAAGATGAAAATCTTAAAACCCCTGTTTTTTTGTTTTTTTGTTTTTTTTTTTGCTGTATGTGTCTTAAGAAGATTTTCCTTCACTTCCTATTCTGTATATTCAACAGGAAGTGAGGATATCGCTTAGACAGCTGTGTCCCCATTGGACAACATCTTCTGAAATCCCATGCTGGTGACAACTCAGAATTTTGGATGTCTTCACTTTTATTTTCAGTGACACTGGTGATCAGAGCAATTAGAGAGAGCGTGGATCAATTTAACCTCTTCCTGCCCAGATCTTAGGCTCCGTTCACACTTGTTCGACTCCAAAGTTGCGCTGACTTTTGAGTGTGACTATGGATGGGTGCAGCTTGGATACAACTTTGGCTTGGACCACTGATAATGGACAACTGTTGCATTGTATAACAATCAGGTACGACTTTCATGCAGCTTCTGAGGGTTTACATTGAAGTCTATGGCCCTCAATTTGCATGAAAGTCGGACCAAAGTAGTGTATGAACTACTTTGAAGTCGCTGCAACTTTAAGTCTCTTATATATGATAGGTTATCATTGGAAAACATAGGTGAATGACCTGATGTCCAAAGCTGCATGACAAGTCGCACAAGTGTGAATGGAGCCTTAACTAGGCTATTATGCCTGGGGGGGTCTGCCTGATCATGTGACCACTGTCATTGGCTGTCACAGTGATCGAATGATCGGGAGCCAACCCTGCCATCTCCTAATCAATACTAGAGACCAGGAGCTGTCTTTGGCAGCTCAGACTCTGTGCTGAGAACATGCAGCGAGTGCACTCTTCACATGAATCTCTGCCACCCATAGATGCATATGTGTGACGTGTAGGTGTTAAAGTGCTCCTTCTTTGCCAGTGCACATATACTAAATTAACAAAAGTATTGGGACACCTGCCCCAAAGTATCATGACACGCACATGAACTTTAATGGCATTCCAGTCTTAGTCTGTAGTGTTCAATATTGAGTTGGCCCACCCTTTGCAGCTATAACAGCTTAAACACTTGTGGGAAGGCTGTCCACAAGGTTTAGGAGTGTGTCTATGGGAATTTTTGACCATTCTTCCAGAAGCGCATTTGTGAGGTCAGGCACTGATGTTGGGTGAGAAGGCCTGGCTCACAGTCTCCACTTTAATTCATCCCAAAGGTGTTCTAGTGGGTTGAGGTCAGGACTCTGTGCAGGCTAGTCAAGTTCCTCCACCCTAAACTTACTCATCCATGTCTGGTCACTAAAAACCTGTGACCAGACAAAAAAATAGGGGGTGGCCTAATAAGGCTCTGGCGGGGTATTCTCTTGTAGTACACTGGGAGTGCTGGCAAGGACAGAGAACACCACCGCTATAATGATACAAAAGGCAAAAAAGGGTCTGTGCCTCCCGATGCCTTTCATCCCTTCTCCAGAGCTTAATCATGGGGATAAGCTCTGGGGCGGAGTGAAATGCGTTGGGGGCATGGCTTGGCTGGAACCCAGGCTGAGGTGGTCATTTCACACATCCACAGAGTCTTGCTGTGATGTGTGGCGCATAGGACCTTTTTTGCCTCCTGGCACCAAATACCTGACAGGGGTTCCTCTCACAGCTCAATTCAAAGCTGAAAAAATTTTTTTTGCCTTAAATGGTGTTGCCACCAAAAAAAAAAAAATTGCTTAAAATTCATAAAAAAAATTAATAAAAAATTGGAAAAATTTTTTTTTTTTACTCACCTCTAAATGCCTGTTGCTAGGGGGTCCCTCGTAGTCTGCCTTCTTCAATGCCCGGGCTGGTGACATCACTTCCCCTCGTGCCGCACAGTCATCTGGGACCTGTCACATGTGTGGCGTATCACGGCGCCCGGCACCGATCACGCGTGCGCAGTGGGTGCCCACAGTAAGAATGCCGGCGTCGCGAGCGGAGCGGGGAACGAGGGGGGGGGCTTCGTTCCCCCGCATCGATGGACCCTGGGACAGGTAACTGTCCGATAATTAAAAGTCAGCAGCTGCAGTATTTGTAGCTGCTGACTTTTACATTATTTTTTTTTTTTTTTAGGGGGCATCCCACTTTAAGTTATAGTTTAGTTTGGTTAGACTTTAATATTTCAATCTTGGGGGTGCATTGCCACCTAGTGGCCAGTATTATGAATGTTGTTATTGTTACTGTAGTACTATAAACAAGAATTTGGGCATGAAGGGAAGGTGCTCTGCTTTATTCTACACTAATGCATTGGGGTAGAATTCAGAGTGACTGGCAATGAACATATACATAGGGTTGTAGCCTGGTGAGGCAACATGCGATAAAAGATGGCCCTTAACATGTCATAGCATGCCAACAAAGGTCTAAATCCTGCCTACTATAGTTATTTAGTGACGGCATGTTCTCATATTGTATTGAAATCACAATCCTCAAGATGTTTTATTGGTGGCGCAACATAAATGTTAAAGGTTTACCTCTAAAGGGCCACGTTTTAAATCAAAGGGCTTCTGTAAAAAATAAAATTAAACCTTTGGCTGGAAAAAGCCTTAAAATGTGATAATAAAATACAATCTAAATAAATAACATTTCTAACATTAAAAAGAGAAGTTCTCAACCAACCCAGAAAAATCCAAATAATTAATGGAATACATTTACAGAGAAATCAGAGATTTGAAGAGGGTTGGGGCTTTAATTGGCCTGATCCTAAAATTCTAAAAGCTTTATAATCACATTTTAAATTGAAGGGGTCTGCAGGCAATTATCAGCCTCTGTTCTAGTAACCACAGCTATAGGAACCTCATTTATTTATTTTTTGGATTGTAAAGAATTGTAGATTTATTTAATATGTATATTGTTCCATGTGACAACACTGAAGAAATGACACTTTGCTACAATGTAAAGTAGTGAGTGTGCAGCTTGTATGCTGGTGTAATAGTGTAATGGTGTAAATTTGATGTCCCCTCAAAATAACTCAACACACAGCCATTAATATTATTATAATATCTAAACTGGCAACAAAAGTGAGTACACTCCTAAGTGAAAATGTCCAAATTGGGCCCAAAGTGTCACTATTTTGTGTGGCCCCCATTATTTTCCAGCACTGCCTTAACCCTATTGGGCATGGAGTTCACCAGAACTTCACAGGTTACCACTGAAGTCTTCTTCCACTCCTCCATGACAAGATCACGGAGCTGGTGGATGTTAGAGACCTTGTGCTCCTCAACCTTCCATTTGAGGATGCCCCACCGATGCTCAATAGGGTTTAGGTCTGGAGGGATGCTTGGCCAGTCCATCACCTTTACCCCAGACCTCGACCGCCCCACCACCATGCTTGACTGTAAGCAAGACACACTTGTCTTTGTACTCCTCATCTGGTTGCCGCCACACACGTTTGACACCATCTGAACCAAATAAGTTTATCTTGGACTCATCAGACCACAGGACATTCAGTTCCAGTAATCCATGCCCTTAATCTGCTTGTCTTCAGCAAACTGTTTGCAGGCTTTCTTGTGCATCACCTTTAGAAGAGGCTTCTTTCTGGGACAAAAGCCATACACACCAATTTGATGCAGTGTGTGGCATATGGTCTGAGCACTGACAGGCTGACGCCCCACCCCTTCAACCTCTGCAGCAATGCTGGCAGCACTCATACATTTATTTCTCAACGACAACCTCTGGATATGACACTGAGCATGTGCACTCAACTTCTTTGGTCGACCATGGCGAGGCCTGTTCCGAGTGGAACCTGTCCTGTTAAACTGCTGTATGGTCCTGGCCACCATGCTGCAGCTCAGTTTCAGAGTCTTGCCAATATTCTCATATATATCTCAATATTCTCGATGGCGAACCTTGGCACCCCAGATGTGTTGGAACTACATTTCCCATGATGCTCAACTACACTTTTGTTGCCAGTGGTTTAGACATTAATGAAAAGATATAATAAAATCTTTACAAAAATGTGAGGGGTGTACTCACTTTTGTGAGATACTGTATATACTGTTTGTCAGGAGTAGCAGAGTTTGGCTGTTCCTCGCCCAGTTTTAAAGTGATACTTAAGTCTTTTTTCCTTTTCTATAAAAATAACTAATATGTTATACTTACCTCCTCTGTGCAGTGGTTTTGCACAGAGCAGCCTGAATCCTCCTCTTCTCGGGTCCCTTGTGGGCAGCACTCCTGGCCCTCCCTCCTGTCGAGTGCCCCCACAGCAAGCAGCTTGCTATGGGGGCACCTGAGCCAAGCCACAGCTCCCTGTGTCCATTCAGACATGGAGCGGTGATGCAGTCACTTTGCACTTTGTGAATTAATAATAAACAAAATATATATATTATTTATATATCACACCTGCTCAATTCTTTTGCACGGTAGTGTGTGTGTGTGTATGTGTGTGTGTGTGTGTGTGTGTGTGTGTGTGTGTATATATATATATATATATATATATATATATAATATTATAATATAAATTTGACTACCTTACTAGCCTACACTTTGTTTTTGAAAAATCTGACCTGAATTTATTTTTACAAGCTCTAATAATGTAACGTTTCTCTTTTTCCAGTCCGCCTCCCGCCGTGTTGGTCTCTCCTGTGCCAACTGTCATACTACCACCACAACACTATGGCGCCGCAATGCAGAGGGGGAGCCTGTATGCAATGCCTGTGGACTCTATATGAAACTTCATGGTGTACCCAGACCGCTAGCAATGAAAAAGGAAGGCATACAGACAAGGAAACGTAAACCAAAGAACCTCGGCAAAGCTAAAACTCCCTCAGGTAAATAAAATGCAAAAAAATAAAAAAAGCACCAATCATAGATCAACTTCTGTAACACACAATATGAAATATGCCATTAGAATTACTTTTTTTGCTGAGGATCACTATGGCAGCCCTCAGCATGAGATGGCATTCTTTGGCTGTGCCTAGTTTTAATGATTGTCTTTAAAGAGACGCTGTCACCAACTTGCTAGAACAGTGATCATCAACCCTGTCCTCAGAGTCCATTAACAGGCCAGGTTTTATGTATTACCTTGGGGAGTTGCAGACTATAATACTGCAATCACTGAGCAGCAAATGATATCCCCTGTGATGTATTTCAGTTATCTTGCAAACCTGGCCTGTTAGTGGGCCCTGAGGACAGGGTTGATGACCACTGTGCTAGAAAATGTGGCTACTCCAGGAAAAGTCTCTTCTCTTGAACAGATTCCTCCTTCTTTGCATGTCATATCCCTATCCTCTTGTTGGGCTGTCTACTTGCCGTCTGTGATGGCCCAGCTCCTCTGCCTTTCCTCTCACCTCCCTTCATAACCTTTTATGTAGCTGTCGGGAGGAGTGAAAGGCTAGAAGAGTGCCACTTGAGTGAGAGCTCAGTCTGCTTGAGCTGTAGACATCACATTTAAGATGGCAGCAGTCATACTGATTTTGAATGTCTACACATGGGAGGCTTCACAGGTAAATTACATAAAATACATTCAAAATACATTTAATTCTATGGAAATATTTTTGTTAAAATGAATGGTCTGGTGACAGGGTCTCATTAGGTATGGAAGTTTGTTGCTGATGTTGGGTAACTGAAAGCACGGTTAGATGTTGTAGGCAATGTTATCTTCCTAACGAATATAACTTGTATTCAGATCCCTGCAGCTTGCTTACTAAGTGTTTTTGTGGACCTTCTTTATCCTAGGACCAAACGGCAGCGATAACCTCACTCCTTCCACCAGCTCCACCAACTCCACGACAGGAGAGGACCTGCGTCCCATTAAGATTGAGCCCGGACTCTCTCCTCCATATGGACACTCTACTTCCATATCTCAGGTGCAATACCACTTCATACAAAACTGATAGCATATGTCCCTCCAATAGTGGTACTCAATACCACTGAGATGTCACTCAGTCTGAACTAATTCTAACAGCACTACAAAAGTAAACCCTTTATTTTTTACAGAGGTCATAGATGGAAACATTTCAAATAAAAAAAATAGACCTAACAGCATTGACATTTAAAATGTCACAAAGGTTCCTTTCTCAAGTATCAGCTTGAGAAAGGGCAAAAATGTGAAGTAAAGCGCCACACCTCTACTAAAAGGCCCAGATATAATGTTATTCAAGCGTTTCCATTGCATTGGGGGGGGGGGGGGGGGGTCAAACAACCTCTTCATCAGGGCTTGAGAACACTGCTTATGGACTAGATGTGAACTGGACCTTTAATTGTATTTTTTCCAGCATGATTGCCTGAACTGTCTGGCTACTCTTTTCATTGTCCCAGTGATACAATTCAGAAAGACTTGGCCAATGACTGAGTGCGCTGACCGGTGTGTTCTGGCGGGGGGGGTGTATCCCTTTGTCAGAACACAATACCCCAGCAGGGAGTTCACTGTACTAACACTGATTTGTTAGGCCAGCCATACACGGTTAAAATCTCAGCTGGTTCAGCAGGAAGCACCTGAGATTCAAACCGATAATGGGTAGGCTAAATGTACCAAGTTGATTGATCAGTCAACTTGGGTACAACCAACCTCCCAGGTTCTCTTGCGATTAGCGCTAGTAGCTGCTAGTGATAATCACTGTCTCTTCTCCCAGCGGGGACAGCTCCCACTCACAGGAGGGATTTTCGCATCAACACTGTCTGTGTTGATGTCCGTGGTTGCAGGAAAAAAAATTCTCCGTGTATGGCTGGCCTTAGTGCAGAATCTCCTCCAGAACTCTTTGGGTTTTTTTTTTTTTTACTGGGTTGAAAAAAAAAAATTATAGTGTGAACTAGGCTTTATGTCATCCCAGCCCAGCCAATTAAGATGGCTAAAGAGTCAAGACTCCATAAAAAGACTAAGGAAAATGGAAGCACCGACGACGGAAATACTAAGGAGATCATAGAGGGCACTCTACAATGTAAGAGTGTCACATTATGCAATATGCTGTGCATAATTGCACATGATTATATAAGCTCCTTGGGGCCAATAAGCTCCTCTGTTGCTTCCATTTTTTTTCTCAGTCTTATTTTGGGATCTTTAGTCTTCAGCTGTCTTGATTGGCTTGGCCAGGATGATGTATTGGCATGCATGCACACAGGAGTTCATTCATCCAGGAATTGAGAGCTTTCTCCCAGCATCTGTAACACTATGAAGCACAGAGTAAGAAAAGACAGCTAATGGGTGGAATTATTTAGTTGCTTGGTGTCCCCACATACATTATATTAATATTGAGTTGGCCCACCCTTTGCCGCTATAACAGCTTCAGCTCTTCTTGGAAGGCTGTCCACATTCTTCCAGAGGTCACAAAGCAAGGTCCATAAAGACATGAATGAACGAGTTTGGAGTGGAGGAACTTGACTGGTCTGAGTCCTGACCTCAACCCGATAGAACACCTTTGGGATGAATTCAAGCAGAGAATGTGAGCCAAACCTTCTCATTCAAAATCAGTGACTGACCTCACAAATGCTCTTCTGGAAGAATGGTCAAACATTCCCATAGACACACTCATAAACCTTGTGGACAGCCTTCCCAGAAGAGTTGAAGCTGATATAGCAATGGGTGTGCCAACTCAATATGGAACCCTACGAACTAAGACTGAGATGCCATTAAAATTCATGTGCATGTCATGATACTTTGGGGCAGGTATCCCAATACTTTTGACAATATAATGTATATTAATGAGTTTTCTAAGTTCCAAATGATATGTTTTCATTTTAATTGATCTTTTTATATATTCTTACCTTCCAGGCATCTCCACTATCTGCTCTTACAAGCCATGGACCATCTATTCATTCAATGTCAGGTCTTAAACTCTCCCCGCAGACCCACCATTCAATCAACACATCTCCACAAGTCAGCTCCAAACACGACTCCTGGAATAACCTGGTGTTAGCGTGAGGCCGTCCAGGCACCTCTGACACTTCCTAATGTCACTTGAACAGTGGGCTTCGCAAACAATGACTAGTATTTTTTTCCTAGCAAATAATTTTATCCAACAACTACCACTCTGAAAATAGAAAAACAAATTGCAAGCTCTCAAGAGACTTAGAAAGTTGCAATAGAATTTGAACTATTAGAGTAAAAATAAAAATAATTTAATGTCTCTCTTACTAGCAAAGAACCGTTTTTAAACTGGACAGTATTTAACGTTTATGGCTTGGAAGGTTTTACAGATTCTGGCAAGGCGACCCAACGTCATCAAAGTCACACCAGCAAGGGATACAATCTTCGATGTGAAACACTGGAAGTGGCTGGAAGACTTTTTTTTTAGTACCTTTGCTAGTGAAAATTTGCAAAATAAAAAAAAAAAAAACATTTTTTTTTTTGTACAAGAAGAATAAACTATATTTAATCAGGAGGGGGGACGCTGATTTTTGTTTCCGCTGCTGAGTGCGTTTTAAAAATCATCATCACTTGTTGGTGTGGAATTTCTCCTTGTCAACATTCATATTTTGTGTTCTTTGGCAAATAAGAAAAAAAAATGTGGATCTGGTTTGTATTTTTATGTTCTACACTTCCGAGATGATTGTAGACTTTTCTGTAATGCCTTAAAAAAAAAAAGTTTGCGTCTTACAACTAGACTCTGGAATGATGTTTTGGGGGGAAAACATTTTTTTTCTCAAATTGAAACCAGATTTAGCTGTCATGCCAGTTATTATTTTAATTCATTGATTGCCATGGAAAAAAAAAAATAAACATTTTAAACTAGAAACAAGAACTTACAGGTAGCAGCCATGCCAAGTTTATACTTCAAGTTAATTCACTGATCGTTGGATATTTTAACCTGTAATTAAAGACAGGAAAACCATAAATCCCAGCTAAATCTCAAAATCGTTGGAATATATTGCAAGTTTGGAATATATTGCAAAGTGTTATTTAAGTATGATTGACTTTGTAAACTGTTGTATAAAATTAGAGTTGAACTTTTCAATGTATTTAAAATATAAAAAGAAACATACGCTTGATTCCATTATTATGTTATGATGCCCATGTCATTGTGTTCTGACAGTTGGCTGCAGTTTAGAAATGGCTTGTTGCGGAAGGATATAGCTGTAACACCAACACTGCCACCTACAATGTCTACAGTACTACACTCCATTTGTTGAGATGCCTTTTGACTATTGTGCAACAAATAAATATAGAAATATCGATGAGTAACGGCAGAAAAAAAGTGGTCCATGGAGTCTGCCCAATTTTTTTTTTTACTTTTATGTCTGAGTATAGATCTGTGTTTGTCCCAAGCATGTCTGGATTCACAATTTACAGTTGACTGACTCATTACCTCTGCTGGAATTCTATTTCAAGTGTCAACTGTTTTGGTAAAATAATACTGTATATTATAAGTCAGCCCATACATTAGTAATAATTTTTTTTGGTTCAACCAAAAAATAACCCGATTCCCCCCCATTTACAAACCTGATGTAGATGGGGGAATCACTCCCGCTGAGTCTTTATATCAGTGATTCTCAACCAGGGTTCCTCCAGAGGTTGCTAGGGGTTCCTTCAGCATTGGACAATTTCTGCCTCTCAGATAAGTTCCCATAGACACCATTGATCTTTTTAGCTATCTGTAAGGAGGTAATTCTTCCCAATGACCACAAGTGTAAGGACCATTCTTCCCACTGACCATCACACTAATGTATCAGGAGTTGTAGACTTCTAATATTTAGCAGGGGTTCCTCAAGACCAGAGAACCATTTCAAGGGTTCCTCTGTGTTGAAAAGGTTGAGAAAGGCTGCTTTATATTCTGACAGCAGGGAGACTTCCCCCTCTATCAGAATACAGAGATGAGGCGGCAGTACAGATCTGTCGATAAAAACCCAACAGGCTGGTTGCCGAATTTTGATCCATATATGGCCGGCTTAAGATTAGTGTTGCACTTTCCTCCTACTAGTTTGAGGAATCAGGACCTTGTTCCTCCTACTGGGGATCTCTCTAGTGATAATTAAATGTTCGTATAGGGGAATCGGGAGCTTGTTCCTTCTGGTGATCCCTCTAGTGATATTGGAAGGTCTGTACATGGGAATCAGGACCTCGTTCCTCCTACTGGGGATCTCTCTAGTGATAATTAAATGTCTGTATAGGAGAATCAGGAGCTTGTTCCTTCTGGTGATCCCTCTAGTGATATTGGAAGGTCTGTACATGGGAATCAGGACCTCGTTCCTCCTACTGGGGATCTCCCTAGGGATAATTAAATGTCTGTATAGCGGAATCAGGAGCTTGTTCCTTCTGGTGATCCCTCGAGTGATATTTGAAGGTCTGTACATGGGAATCAGGACCTCGTTCCTCCTACTGGGGATCTCTCTAGGGATAATTAAAGATCTATATAGGAGAATCAGGACCTCTTTCCTCCTGCTGGTAATCCCTCTAGTGATAATTAAATCTCTATATAGGGGAATCAGGACCTCGCTCCTCCTGCTGGTGATCCCTCTAGTGATAACTAAAAATCTAAATAGAGGAATTAGGAACTCCTTCCTCCTCCTGGTGATTCATCTAGTGATAACTAAAGCTCTATATAGAGCAGGTGTCATTAAATAGTGGACTGCGGTTCAGACATGGACTGAGTGACAGTCCCTTAATGTATTTACAGGTTTCCATCATGTCTCCCCTTTCCCTTCTTTTTTCAAGACTGTACATATTAAGTTCCTGAAGTGTCTTTCCTGATATGTTTTTCTTTTATTTCTCAGACCTTTCACCATTTTTGTTGCCCGTCTCTGGACCCATTCTTGCTTATCAATATCTTTTTGTAAGAGAGGTCTCCAGAACTGGACACAATATTCTAAATGAGGTCTTATTAAAGATTGCTATAGAGGAATTGGGACCCTTTTCCTTCTGCTGGTGATCCCACTAGTGATAACTAAAAATCTATAGGGGAATCGGGACCTCTTTCCTACTGCTGGTGATCTCTCTAGTGATATTTAAAGGTCTATGCAGGGGAATCAGAATCTTGTTTCTCCTGCTGGTGATACCTCTAGTGACAATTAAAGGTCTATATAGGGGAATCAGGACCTTGTTTCTCCTGCTGGTGATACCTCTAGCGATAACTAAAGGTCTATATAGTGGAATTAGGACCTCCTTTCATCTTGCTGATGATCCCTCTAATGATAATTAAAGGTCTATATAAGATGATCAGGACCTTGTTCCTCCTCAAGTGATAACTAAAGCTATATGAGGAGGTGTCATTAAATAGTGGACCGTGGTTCAGACAGGGACCGAGTGACAGTCCTGTCGGGAGCGCAGGCACACCACTTAACAGAGTGGACTCCTCGCCTGTGTATCCTCGCCTGCCCACCCCATCCGCTGCTGCTGTTAAACTTGCAGCAGGGCACAGGATGAGAGATGCATATGGCCAGCTAAAGATTTGTTTTGAACTTTCCTCCTACTAGTTTGAGGTCATATCTCTGCGTTCTTTATCTTGGCTTCATATTAAAAAAAGCTGCCTTCCTGTACATTATCAACCCCTTAATATATTTACAGGTTTCAATCATGTCTCCCCTTTCCCTTCTTTCTTCAAGACTGTACATATTAAGTTCTTGAAGTCTAATTAAAGATCCATATAGAGGAATCAGGGCCTCCTCCCTCCTGTTGGTGATCCCTCTAGTGATAATTAAAGCTCTACATAGGAGAATCCAGACTTTGTTCCTCCTGCTGGTGATCCCTCTAGTGATAATTAAAGGTCTATATAGGGGGATCAGGACCTCGTTTCTCCTGATGGTGATCCCTCTAGTGATAATTAAAGTGTTTGTTAACCCCAAAAACAAATTAGATCCTGGTCCCTTAAAGCAGATTAAACATAAAAGTGCTTGTGCTGTGTAATCTCCCCCCCCCCCCCCTCTAAACTGTAAAAAAAAAAAAACCTGGCTGAACCTTTCACTTCCTGTATCCCCCTCTCTGCTCTGACCACGAAAACCACTGTGGTCAGCGTACGTCCCTCCATCATATGCAGCCCTGCTCTCAGCTCTCCTCTATCCCCCTAACCTCCTCCTCCCTGCCTGTCAACTCCGTGTTTGTGTCTCTTTCTCTGCCCATCCCTGCCACTATTAGTAGAAAAAAAAGTTTATATACGGTCACTGTCAGCCCCTCTATTAAAGCCTGGCATAGCACACTGTATAAATCTTTTATAAAAACGAGGTTTGTAAATACTTATTTAGCGCGATCTTCAGGTAGGTCACGTGACTTTCAGCCGGCTTCCAGGGCTACTGCGGTAGGGGCCGAGCAGCCATGTGATCTCCCCGGCTAACATCAGAGGAAGATCTCAGCCCCTCCTGCAGAAGCCATGTATCGGAGGTATACAGCAGCCGCAAGTCGTGTAACCGTCCTGAAGATCGCCCTAAATCGGTATTTACAAGCCTCGTTTTTTTTTTTTATCTTAGTTTTTATTGTGGTTTTGCACAAAAGATAACAATAATACAAGACACACGTTGTCATGTAACCTTAGTCATTGCTTCCAATCTGGAAGCTCAGTCCATCAAGAGTAAGCATAATAATAACATTAGTGAACATGTATAACATTCAACAATAACTTCTGAGAGGTTGAGAGCGCCATCAGTCAGCCCTGAACACCCCTACTGGGTACTAGCTGTGTTTGGGGGAGAGAGACGGCGCTTTCCATCCCTGGGCGTTCGTGGGTATAACAAGTCGCAATGGTAGGGGAAGGGGTAGGGACAAAACAACAAAAAAAGGGGTTCATGTTACCATACATTACAATAAAGCTAACGTTCAGAAAATCCTGTGCTTCTTATTTGGTTTTCCTTGTTGTTTCTCTACTTCTCCTCTCCATTTCCTCAGTGTAGTAAGAATGGCTGAGACGCGAAAAGTCACAGCGGGATACAGGAGGATGTGGATGTTACTTAAGTGGGGGAACAGACCAGCTGAACACTTCTGGGGTCTTTGATCCATAGGTCCCAGTTCTTGAAGAATTTGCCGGTAGTAAGATGAGCCTTGGCAAAACTATATTCCATTCTGAAGTTACCGTTAAGGATTGTAATGACGTCCTTGCATGTTGGGAGGAGAAATCCTTTTCCAATTTCTGGCTATTGCTAGCCTTGCTGCAATGAGAATGTGGGTGGCCACAGTTTGGGAGTTTCTGGGCCATGTAGGGACCATCAGGCCGAGGAGGAGGTCCGCCGCAGACAGGTTAGTTGTTGTGGGGAAGCTTACTTTGAGAAGATTGGTCGTTTGATCCCAGAATACTTTAAGTAGGGGGCAGTCCCACCAGATATGGATGAGAGATCCTGGAAGGCCGCAGTTTCTCCAGCAGAGATTAGAAGAGTTAGGATAAATTGTGGCAATTCTACTGGGGGTGTAGTACCACCGATTAAATCATTTTTGCACGGATTCCCAGTGTGTGGTGCAATGGGAGAGTTTTGAGGGTAATGATAACGCTTTATGCCATTGTGTTTGTGGCGAAGAATGTGGGATTTATATGTTCCAATGTTCTGTTTGAGCACGTATGTGCTTTTCTGCATCTTGTGAAAGTAGACCATAGAGGTATGAGATACCTTTGGAAGAGGATTTTCTTAACCGGAAATGCTGTAGGACTGGCAACAGTACATTGTCCTGGTTGGACCAAGTTATCTTAGCGAGTAGAGATCTAATCCTGAGGTATATGTAAAAAGTTCTCGGTGAGAGCCCGAACTTGGAGCTTAGTTTAGAAAATGACATTAAGTTGCAGGAATGGAAGAGATGTCCGATGGTATGAATGCCTGCCTCGAGCCAAGAGGTCAGTTGTAGATCCGGGAGTAGTAGTGAAACTGCTGGCAGCGGCATATATTGTAATATGGCGTGTGGTATGCCCTTTGATAGTTGAGGAAGGGATGTCCACACTCTGAGGGATGCTGTTATCGAGTCCATTCGGGAATGTGTGGGCATAGGAGCTAGAAGAGCAGCACAGAGATATAGCTGGAGGTCCTTAGCCAAAACAGTTGCTTCTATCTGTGACCATTTGTAGGCTATTTCGGTGTTCCACCACTGGTTAAGCTGGTCCAGTATGACTGCTTTATAGTACAAGCCAATGTTGGGAGTTCCCATGCCACCCAGTCTCTTGGGGGACATTAGGTTGTTTTTATGTATTCTGGGCTTCTTGTGCTGCCATATGAAGGAGTTGACTGTAGCTTGAAGAGATCGTAGTTGTGTTGAAAGAAATGGTATTGGCATCATACGAAATAGATACAAAATGTGTGGGCGGAGATACATTTTTGCAAGTGCTATTCTTCCGGCCCATGAAACAAAGGGGAGATGTAAGTCAGCGGACAGTTTTTTGAGCCTTTCCACGAGGTCTGCCAGATTGATGCGCAGGATATTTTTACTGGGTGAGAGTAGGTGGATCCCTAAGTAGGTAATGGAGGAGTCTTTTGACCACGCGAATGGGGATTGTTCAGAGATCTGTTGTTTGGTAGATTGGTCAAGTCCAATCGCTAGCATAACTGATTTACTATGATTCACCTTACATAGGGATATTGCACTGAACTGGTCGAGAACATTTTGAAGCGCTAATAGGGATTGTTTTGGTTCGGTAATGGAGATGATTACATCATCTGCATGTAGTCCAATTTTATGTTCCGTCTTCCCTATGACTATCCCTTTAATTTGATTTTCCGTCCGAATCTTCTGAGCTAGGGGCACCATGACCATGGCAAAAATTAGGGGCGAAAGTGGGCACCCTTGCCGAGTACCATTCGAGATACTAAATGTATCAGATGTTACGCCCGAGGTCCACAATCTCGCGCTGGGATTCGTATATAAGCCGAGTATGGCTGTCAGCAGTGTGCCCGATAGGCCAAATCTGCGCAGGACCGCTTCTACATATGTCCATTGCACCCGGTCAAATGCCTTCTCCGCATCCAGAGAGAGGATCAGAGAAGGCATTCAACGGTTTTCTCCCCACTGAATGAGGTCTATGAACCGACGGGTTCTGTCGGATGTTTGCCTGTGGGGTATGAAACCCACTTGGTCGATATGTATTAAGTGGTGTAGAACTGAAGAAAGTCTAAGGGCAAGTAGTTTTGCGTATAACTTAACGTTCGTATTCAGAAGGGAGATGGGTCTGTAATTTTCTGGGACATCATGGGATTTGCCTGGTTTGGGGAGGGTCACTATAAGGGCTTCTAAACATTCTTTAGGTATTGCCCCAGTGGAGGCAAATTGATTAAATGTCCTGCATAGATGAGGTGAAAGTATGTGTTGGAATTGTTTAAAATATTCATTAGCGAATCCGTCTGGTCCTGGGGCTTTATGTAATGGGAGGGAATGGATGACCTTATTAATTTCTTCGGTGGTGAAAGGGGTAGAAAGAGTAGCTAATTGTTCCAGAGTCAGGCTAGGGATTTGGAGGGACTCGAGAAAGGCAGTTATGTCATTTGAGTGTGGAGGGGTGGTGCCCTCTGTGGCGTGTAGATTATATAATTTGTTATAAAAGGTTGCGAATGTGTTGGCTATGTCTAATGGGTTAGGCCGCGTACACACGGGCGGATTGTCTGCTCAACTAAGTTCATCAGACAATCCGACAGACAGTCCGTTCAACTTTTGAATGAACGGACTTGACCACACACGATGAACAGACAGTCCGCTGAAAACTTGCGCGATGACGTGTACAGCACGTACGACGGGACTAGAAAAACGACGTCCAATACACTGCAATGCAACCTTCGGCCGTGTAAATCCTTTCTGAGCATGCGCCAAACTTAGTCCGTCCAACTTGCCTACACACGAGCGGACTGTCCGCTGAAACCAAGTTTGGACGGACAAAACCAAGTTTCAGCGGACAAAATTACGGAAATTCCGAAAGACAAAGTCCGTCAGACTGTCCGCTGAAAAAGTCCGCTGAAGCCCACACACGAGCGGATTGTCCGCTGAAACACGGTTCAGCGGACTAAGTTGGGCAGACAATCCGCCCGTGTGTACGCGACCTTAGTCATCCTAGCTCCTTGTGAATTTAATAGGAAGGGGATTTTGGATCTGACTTGTTGTCTTTTGCATTGCCGAGCAAGAAAGGCACTAGATTTGTTGTTAAAGGAGTAGGAGAGCTGTTTCAATCGTTGAATGTAAAATTGAAATCTGTTATGTAGGTGTTCGCTCAGTTTACGTCTGTGATCAGTTATCGCTGCGAGTGTTGCCTGATTGGGTGAGGCTTTAATATTTTCTAAATGTTTGAGTTGTTTAAGCAGTGATTCTGTCTCCTCCATTCTCTTTTTTTGTTCTTGCTCTCCAAATTTGATGAGGAGACCCCGTAGAAAGGCTTTGTGGGCCAACCAGATCATGGATTAGTCACTAGTAGATTCACAATTAGTTTCAAAGAAGCCCTCAAGCTCGGATCTGATCCTTCCCTCATATTTTGGATTATTCAAAAGAGAAGTGTTCATTCTCCAAGGGGGTCGTGTGTTTAAGTTGTGTTGTGGGAACATTTTCAAGGTAATTGGGGCGTGGTCTGACCAAGTGATAAGACCAATTTGTGTTTCTGAGATCGTAAATAGAGCTTGTTTGTTAGTGAGGAAGAGATCGATCTGAGAGTAAGAGCCCCCTGTATGAGACTAAAAGGTATAGTCGCGTTCAACGTCATGCATACACCTCCATGGATCGTAGAGATCTTAATTGGCTATAATTGAGGAGAGAGCAGAAGTTGGCCTTCTGCGTGGGTTGGTAGAGTCTAGGGAGGGATCTGGTGTGTCATTGAAGTCACCACAAATAATTGGGGCTCTATTTCTATATGGGTCTAAGTTGGATTTGAGTTTTTTGAAGAAAGATTTTTGGCAGGAATTGGGTACGTACACATTAACAAGTGTCGTGGGATGATCATTAATGGTGGCGGAGAGGATGATAAATCACCCCTCATCATCTGTTTCAATGTGGTGAAGGGTAAAGGGAGTTGCAGCATTTATTGCTATCATGACTCCACATTTTTTTTTTTACTGTGGTTCGAGAAAAAGTAGCGTGCAAATTTCTTATGTTTACAATTTGGTGGGTTGGTTTTGTTAGTGTGTCTCTTGGACACACAGGATATCAGCGTTAGACGAGCCTGCTTCTTTCCATAAGAGATTTCTCTTGAAGGGGGAATTAAGGCCCTTTGCATTAATTGATGTAATGTTAATAGCCATTTGCTATTTCCCTGGTAAGTACAGTATTCACGGGTAAGACAGAGAAGTTGAACGGGACTAAAGCTTTTAGAATATTTGTATACAGCTGGTTAGGATGACAATTGCCAGGAGGAGAGGGGGATAAAAAATTTTTTTTAAAAATATATAAAAGTTTTTAAAGAAAACACAGCAGTTGACACAGTTCAATTATAGGTACTGTTGATGTTAGAAGCGATAACAGCGTATTGTTCTTATAAGGAGTAAGGTAGCGAAAACAGTAAGAGAACTTAGAAACCAAGTGTGCTTGTGACACTATGAACCTGGGGGGTGAGATTCTGACATGTCGCTCGAGCAGGGGAATTCTATGCTGGGGACAGGTGATCCAAATGCAACTATCAATTATCAGGCTTTATCCAATTTATCCTTGCGGTGGCGAGGGTGTGAGGCTGAGGAGGCATTCTGATTATTGTGCCCGCGATGGGTCGGTGGAATAGGCAGTATGCCCCAGTTAGTCAGTTTCTTGTATCCATCTTTAGGAGACATTATTGGGACAATGTTTTGCTGGTATGTTACCAGGAGCTTTGTAGGATATCCCTAGTGGTAGGTAATTTTGTTCTCTTGGAGAACTGAAGTGACCGGCGCAAATGCCCTGTGTAGCTCCATTGTGGCTGGCGATAAGTCAGCATACAATGCTATTTTAGAGTAAGGTGAAGGCAGGGGTTTTAGATTTCTGGCCGTATATAGGATTTGTTCCTTTATATGAAAAAAAAAAATAATTCTGGCCAGCACATCTCTGGGTGCATCCGCTGGAAGGTTGTCCGGTTTGGCGATTCTGTGCGCACAGTCTATATTTAAGTCGTGAGGGGATAAGTTGGGGATCAGAGAAGTAATGAGTTGTTGTATGTACTGTTTGAGCTCAGTGGGTGGGACTGCCTCTGGGATCCCCCTGAATTTGATGTTGTTCCTTCGGGCCCTGTCTTCGAGGTCAGCCATTTTAAGTTTTATTTTATGTATTTCAGCTGAGTGATGCTCATGAGCATCCAGTAACTCATTGTGGGCTTTGCTCATTTCTGACATATGTTCCTCTGTTATGTCTACTCTGTCTTCCAGGCAATCAAGTCTGTCATGTACTTGTGAGAGAGACATCTGCAGTTCCCTATGCAGGTCTTTTTGTAAAGTAAGCAGCATTGATTTTAGCATACTTTCTGAGACAGGGTTGTCTGACAGGTACAGTAGCTAGGGAGGACATATGAGCCATGTTGTGAGATTCTAGAGCTGAAGCAGTGCCATGGTGTTTTTTGGCTTGGTGAGCTTTAGTGGGAGAGTTGCAGGGGGATGAGGCAATTCTCTTGCCTCTATCCTGTTGGAGCTCTGCGGCATCCATTTCAAGGGGAGGAAGGCTGTCCATGTCTTCTGGCTCTCTCCCATCCTGGCTCTCCTCAGCGCTGTGCGGTTGAGAGTAGTGAGGCTGTATCCCGCCGTGCTGCGCCCCTGACGGCGGAGTTCGGCCGGGGCCATCTTGGCCTTTCTTCTGCTCCATGCGGCCGAAATATTCAGTCAGGCGACGCGGATTTGATGGTGGATTCCGCCTGCCTGACATGCCCGAGGGTGTCCCGTAACTCTCCTCTCCCTTTCCGAAGAGAGGGGAGCCGTCTGTAGCTGTTCTGCCGCTCGTATCCCCTCTGCTCTGGAGCGGAGCTTAGACACTAAGCTTCCATCTTGCTCCGTGGCTGGCCACAGGTACTTACAGTATCTCACAAAAGTGAGTACACCCCTCACATTTTTGTTAAGATTTTATTATATAATTTCATGTGACAACACTGAAGAAATGACACTTTGAGTGAGTGTACAGCTTGTATAACAGTGTAAATTTGCTGTCCCCTCAAAATAACTCAACAAACAGCCATTAATGTCTAAACCACTGGCAACAAAAGTGAGTACACCCCTAAGTGAAAATGTCCAAATTGGGCGCAATTAGCCATTTTCCCTCCCCGGTGTCATGTGACTCGTTAGTGTTAAAAGGTCTCAGGTGTGAATGGAGAGCAGGTGTGTTAAATTTGGTGTTATCGCTCTTTCTCTCATACTGGTCACTGGAAGTTCAACATGGCACCTCATGGCAAAGAACTCTCTGAAGATCTGAAAAAAATAATTGTTGCTCTACATCAGTGTTTCTCAATTCCAGTCCTCATGGCCCACTAACAGGTCATGTTTTCAGGATTTCCCTCAGATGAAACAGCTGGGGTAATTACTAAGGCAGTGAAACTGATCAAATCACCTGTGCAAAATAATGGAAAGCCTGAAAACATGACCTGTTAGTGGGCCATGAGGACTGGAATTGAGAAACACTGCTCTACATAAAGATGGCCTAGGCCAGTGATGGCGCCTTGGCACCCAAGATGTTTTGGAACTACATTTCCCATGATGCTCATGCACTCTGCAGTGTAGTTGAGCATCATGGGAAATGAAATTCCAAAACATATCGGGTGCCAAGGTTCACCATCACTGGCCTATGCTATAAGAAGATTTCAAAGACCCTGAAACTGAGCTGCAGCATGGTGGCCAAGAGCATACAGCGGTTTAACAGGACAGGTTCCACTCAGAACAGGCTTCGCCTTGGTAGACCAAAGAAGTTGAGTGCACGTGCTCAGCATCATATCTAGAGGTTGTCTTTGGGAAATAGACGTATGAGTGCTGCCAGTATTACTGCAGAGGTTAAAGGGGTGGGGGGGTCAGCCTGTCAGTGCTCAGACCATACGCCACACACTGCATCAGATTGGTCTGCATGGCTGTCACCCCAGAAGGAAGTCTCTTCTAAAGATGATGCACAAGAAAGTCCACAAACAGTTTGCTGAAGACAAGCAGACTAAGGACATTGATTACTGGAACCGTGTCCTGTGGTCTGATGAGATCAAGATAAACTTATTTGGTTCAGATGGTGTCAAGTCTGTGTGGCGGCAACCAGGTGAGGAGTACAAAGACAAGTGTGTCTTGCCTACAGTCAAGCATGGTGGTAGGAGTGTCATGGTCTGGAGCTGCATGAGTGCTACCGACACCGGGGAGCTACAATTAATTGAGGGAACCATGAATGCCAACATGCATTGTGACATACTGAAGCAGAGTTTAATCCTCACCCTTCGGAGACTGGGCTGCAGAGCAGTATTCAAACATGATAACGACCCCAAACACACCTCCAAGACGACCACTGCCTTACTATAGAAGCTGAGGGTAAAGGTGATGGACTGACCAAGCATGTCTCCAGACCTAAACCCTATTGAGCATCTGTGGGGCATCCTCAAATGGAAGGTGGAGGAGCACAAGGTCTCTAACATCCACCAGCTCCGTGATGTTGTCGTGGAGGAATGGAAGAGGACTCCAGTGGCAACCTTTGGAGCTCTGGTGAACTCCAAGATGGTTAAGGCAGTGCTGGAAAATAATGGTGGCCACACAAAATATTGACAATTTGAACATTTTCACTTAGGGGTGTACTCACTTTTTTGCCAGCGGTTTAGACATTAATGGCCATTTGTTGAGTTATTTTGAGGGGACATCAAATGTACACTGTTATACAAGCTGTACACTCACTACTTTACATTGTAGCAAAGTGTAATTTCTTCAGTGTTGTCAAATGAAAAGATTTAATAAAATATTTACAAAAATGTGAGGGATGTACTCACTTTTGTGAGATACTGTATGTAGCCCCGTCAATTTATGCAGTGCTTCACATACACTGTATATAATACATTCACTTCAGTCCCTGCCCTCAAAGAGCTTACACTCTAGGGTCATCTGTTTCACATGCATCCTATAATTGCTTATGCAAGCTGGTCTTAGTTCTATAATGCATGGACTGTTTGAAAGGGTCTTTTAGGAACATTCCCTCAGTTAATTCTCAACTTATTTTGAACTTATAAATTATTATTGAGGGATCTTGCAGATATCCCATATGACCCAATGGACACTGGAACCCAGTACATGTTATATTTATAATGATTTCCTTGTGACATTGGGTCCCTGTTAGCCCTTGTACACACGGTCGGATATTCCGATGGACAATGTCCGATCGGACCGTGTTGTCGGATAATCCGACCGTGAGTGGGCTCCATCGGACTGTTTCCGTCGGAGTATCCGACGGACCAAGTTTTCCAGCTGGGCTATAAAATTTTCTGACAACATGATCCGATCGGACTTTGTCCGATTGTGTGTAGAGAATTCCGATCGGACAAAGTGCCACGCATGCTCAGATCAAATTCCTAGACCAAAGCTATGGCTACTAGCCTGAACGTAGTCCCATCATAACGAAATTACGTCATCACGTTCTGAAAGATCAGATTTTCCGACAACTTTGTCCGACCGTGTGTATGCAACAGTTTCGGACAAGAGCCGTCTGACAAAATCTGACGGATTTGGTTGTCGGAATCTCCGACCGTGTGTAAAAGGGCTTTTAGGCATCTTAAGATTGATTGATATCCAAATTATATTCACACCTACTACAGAGCAAATAAGTGGAGAACCAGTGGGAGTAAGAGAGAAATGGCAGGCAGTTATTCCAGATATGAGCAACCAGGAGTGGGATGAAATATGTTCCTCCCACCTGAAAGTATCCCCAGCCATCGGATTTTCGGACAACTATGTCTGACCGTGTGTGTGCGCAACAGTTTCGGACAAAATCCAATGGGTTTGGTTGTCAGAATGTCCAACCGTGTGTACAAGGGCTTAGGATACACTATTCCACCCCATACTTAGAGAGCAGAAGCCTTGTCCAGTTGTTTTTCACTCATTGGCCAATATATGTGTGTTTTTCTGATTTTTTTTCTTTATTAGGTACACCTTGCTAGTACCAGGTTGGACACACTTTTGCCTTCATTCATCATGGCATAGATTCAACAAGGTATCGGAAACATTCCTCAGAGATTTTGGTCCATATTGACATGATAGCATCACACAGTTGCTGCATATTTGTTGGTTGTACATCCATGATGTGAATCTCCTGTTTCACCACATCCCAAAGGTGCTCTATTGCAGCCTTTTTTCAACCAGGGTGCCTTCAGGTCTCTTCAGGGGTGCCTTGGCAAAATGTCAAAAAACTGCCCAAAAACCATATACAAGCCAGCAGGTGGATCAAGCCTGCCTTTTAGTTGCGTAAAAGCCACAGGTTTTCATTGTGCACGATTACAACCTTCTAGGCCAGTGATTCTCAACCAGGGTTCCTCCAGAGGTTGCTAGGGGTTCCTTCAGCATTGGGCCATTTCTGCCTCTCAGATAAGTTCCCACTCACACCATTGATCTTTTTATCTATCTGTAAGGAGGTAATTCTTCCCAATGACCACAAGTGTAAGGACCATTCTTCCCACTGACCATCACACTAATGTATCATGAGTTGTAGATTTTAAATTTTTAGCAGGGGTTCCCCGAGACCGGAGAACTATTTTAAGGGTTCCCCTGTGTTGAAAGGGTTGAGAAAGGATGTTCTAGCCGCTGGCATCCTAACAACCAATGGTGTCATCAGTTGATAAGAGGGGGTGACCCCAGTGCTGACACTCCCTGTCAGCACTGGGGTCACATTAGCTGAGTAAGGGAGAGAAACTGTGGGAGAAGAGAAACACTGGAATACTAGTCAGTACTAGTGTCCAAAGGTGTATTTGCTTTGGAAGAATAAATCACCTCTATTGTTGGGTGTCCAGTGTATGAGGATGTTGCTGCACTATGTAAAACTATTAATTTAGTTTTTACATTTTAGAATGGGTTGCTTCAAGATTGAGAAACACTGCCCTATTGGATTGAGATCTGGTGAGTGTGGAGGCCATTGGAGTACAGTGACCACATTGTCATGTTCAAGAAACCAGTGGTGAGATGATTTGAGCTTTGTGACATGGTGCATCATCCTGCTGGAAGGAGCCATCAGAAGATGGGTACACTGTAGTCATAAAGGGATGGACATGGTCAGCAACAATACTCAGGTAGGTCGTGGCTTTAAACGATGTGTGCCAAGAATATATCCCCCACACCATTACACCACCACCAGCCTGAGCCGTTGGTACAAGGCAGGATAGGTCTATGTTTTCATGTTGTTTACGCCAAATTCTGACCCTACCATACTAATGTCGCAGCTGAAATCGAGACTCATCAGGCCAGATAACTTTTTTCCAATCTTCTATGGTCCAATTTTGGTGAGTTTGTGTGAATTGTAGCCTCGGTTTCCTGTTCTTAGCTGGCAGGAATGGCA
This sequence comes from Lithobates pipiens, assembly GCF_037356315.1. Taxonomy (NCBI): domain Eukaryota; kingdom Metazoa; phylum Chordata; class Amphibia; order Anura; family Ranidae; genus Lithobates; species Lithobates pipiens. Next base: position 572,087,473 of record NW_027507758.1, on the reverse strand, counting down.
CCCGATGTGGTCTTCTGTTGCTGTAGCCCATCTGCTTCAAAGTTGGATGTGCTGTGCATTCAGAGATGGTATTCTGCATACCTTGATATAACGAGTGGTGATTTGAATTACTGTTGCCTTTCATCTCAAACCAGTCTGCCCATTCTCCTCTTACCTTGGACATCAACAAGCCATTTTCCTCCACACAACTTCTGCCCTTTTTCTGACCATTCTCTGTAAACCCAAGAGATGGTTGTATGTGAAAGTCCCAGGAGATCAGCAGCTTTTGAAAAACTCAGACCAGTCCATCTGGCACCAACAACCATGCCACGTTCAAAGTCACTTAAATCCAGCAAGTCATCTTCACCATGTCTAAATGCCTAAATGCATTAAGTTGCTGCCACGTGATTGGCTAATAAGCAATTTGTGTTACCAAACAATTAAACTGATATACCTAATAAAGTGACCGGCGGTGAGTGTATGTCTCTTCTGATTTTCTCATGGTTTTGAATAAAATTTGTTATATCATTTTGCAATTGTTGTATGGTGTCCCTGGAGTGTCTCCAGACATGTTCAAACAACTCTGTTATATTACACACGGAGTGGAGCCTAAGGCAGGTTTTTCATGTTTGGATGTAGTATGTCAAAAGTTACTCAAGTCACACAAGTTACACAACATGTATAGCAGAATATTGATCCAAAAACATCTCATTTCTGTAATTAGCAACTTGTCCTTCAAGTTTGGTCTTTTGTTATATATTTTTTTAACTGTTTCCTGTAAGGGGATGTAGCTCAGTGGTAGAGCGCATGCTTTGCATGTATGAGGCCCCGGGTTCAATCCCCGGCATCTCCAACTTTTGAAAAACATTCTTTAATTGCCAAGCTATTGTAATTTTCCCTGACCAAAGCACTTTATTATTAAAGTCAATGGATACAAAAAAAACTACTAATTACCTGGCTGAATTTGCTTTGGGTTCAATGCCAATCTATTGACTTAAAACAGGCAGAGTGAGCAAACAAAAGAATAGTCGAGAAGAGGAAATCTTCCATTGGGGAAACTTATTCTGGGGACAACTGTCCACGAAAGGTCTTTGACTCATTTTGGGGAGATCACCTCTTATTTCCTGTTGTGTCTTTGGGACAGGAAGTGAAGGAAAATCTGCCTAATAGAGCACAGACATTTTTTGAATAAGGCAGGATCATGATTGGCTAATCATGGTTGGTGACCACATCATTGGAACACAGACACCAACAATAACCTGACAATCCCATTCTATGCAAAATTTAAAAAATGTAAATAAAATAATGGTAGCTCTACTATAACCCCAACATAACCCTTGAACCTACGTTAAAAACAAAACCCTTTAACCTGAACCTAACACTGACTGACCACATTCCCTATCTAAGTTCAAAATCCACGGAACCTTACCTACTCCCCAATCAAAGAAAAATGTTTCAACTTAGACAGAGGTTGCAGTTATAGCGCCTTCAATCCACTAGGGGTCACTGTTACTTGGACAAGCATGTGCTGCGTGTAAATTGAATGTATTTTCAAACACTTCAGCCCTGGGAGAATTTACCCCCTCCCTGACCAAAGCACTTTTTGCGATACGACTCAGCGTAGATTTAACTGACAATTGCGCGGTCATGCGACGTTGCACCCAAACAAAATTGACGTCCTTATTTTCCCACAAATAGAGCTTTCTTTTGGTGGTATTTGATCACCGCTGCGGTTTTTATTTTTTACGCTATAAACAAAAAAAGAGCGACAATTTTGAAAAAAAAGCAATATTTTTTACTTTTTGCTAAATAAATATCCCCAAAAAATATATAAAAAAAAATGAATTTCTTTCTCAGTTTAGGCCGATATGCATTCTTCTACATATTTTTGGGTAAAAAAAATTGCAATAAGCGTATATTGATTGGTTTGCGCAAAAGTTATATCGTCTACAAAATAGGGGATCGTTTTATGGCATTTTTATTATTATTATAATTTTTACTACTAATGGTTGTAATCTGCGGTTTTTATTGTGATTGTGGCGGACACATCCGGACACTTTTGACACTATTTTGGGACCATTGTCATTCATACAGTGATTACTGTGTAAATGACACTGGCAGGGAAGGGATTAAACACTAAGGGGCGATCAAGATGTTAAGTGTGTCCTAGGGAGTGATTCTAACTGTGGCGGGGATGGGCTTACTACAACATGACAGAGATCACTGCTCCAGATGACAGGGAGCAGGAGATCTCTGTCATGTTGCCTGGCAGAACAGGGAAATGCCATGTTTACATACATCTGCATGTTCTGCAGCTCCATGTCTCAATAGTGGGCCCTCCGGCAGACATAGAGTCTGCAGGACCCGAAGGCATTCCCAAGGAGTACGCGGCGGATGCGCTCGCGCCCACAATGCCACATCTTAAAGGGGACATACAGGTACACCCATTTGCGCAGCCGTGCCATTGTGCCAACGTAGATCATCGTGCGCTGGTCAGCAAGCGGTTGAAGTGGTTGTATACCATTTTTTTTTTAAATGTTACCACTTACAGTGCAAAAAAAAAAAAGAAAACCCACAGAGGTGATCAAATACCACCAAGCTCTATATGTGGGGGAAAAAAGGACATCAATTTTGTTTGGGTAAAGCGGCGCAATTGTCAGTTAAAAGTGACGCAGTGTCGTATCTCAAAAAATGGCCTGGTCATTAAGGGGGAAAATCCTTCCAATCCTTAAGTGGTTAAAGGCTAACTCCACCTTTAGCAACAGATTACATGTTACACCCATCACAGTGTGAAATGTAATTTGTCCACTGATAACAGATGTTTGCAGGCTCTGTTCAAAAAAATAAAGATAAATGCACATTATTTTCCTGCAAAAACATGTGCATCCCCCCCTTACAGGTGAACTTAGCTTTTAAGATATCAATATAATAAGAGGTTCTCTTTAACCACTTGAGACCCGCGCTGTAGCCGTCCTTTGCTGGGACTACGTCTATTGACGTAGTCCCGTGCACGAGCGGCCTGCGCGCCCCCTGAGGGGCGCGTGCGGCGCGCTCTGTGATCGGCGAGTCTATGAGACTCGCCTGATCACCAATCCGAACAAGGGGTCGATCCCGACCCCTTATCACGTGATCAGCTGTCAGCCAATGATAGCTGATCATGTGATATAACGGAGCCGGTAATCGGCTATTATTCCTCCTCGCGCTGATAGCGCGAGGAGAAAAAAAAAGAGCCGATCACCGGCAGCCGTGATCGGGACATCAGTCCCGATCACGGCCAGCCCTGCCAGTGCCCACCTGCCCCCTCATCACTAAACACAATTAAAAAATAAGTGCCCCCCGTCAGTGCCACTCAGCAGTGCCCACAGTGCCACCCAGCAGTGCCCACAGTGCCACCCTGAAGTGCCCACAATCTGCCTCAAAAAAGGTGCTGCACCCCAGTGCCACATATCCATACCCATCAGTGTCATCTACCAGTGCCCATCAGTGCCCAGCAGTGCCGCCCATCAGTGCCCAGCAGTGCCACCTATCAGAGCCACCTAGCAGTGCCACCTAGCAGTGCCCATCAGTCCCATCTATCAGTGGTACCTATCAGTGCCCCTTAGTGCCACCCATCCGTGCCATCTTATCTGTGCCCATCTTTGCCCATCAGTGCCGCCTTATCTGTGCCCATCGGTGCCGCCTTATCTGTGCCTATTAGTGCCGCCTTAACTATGCCTATCAGTGCCCACCAGGGCAGCCTATCAGTGCCCACCAATGCAGCCTATCAGTGCCCACCAGTGCAGCCTATCAGTGCCGCCTCATCAGCGCACTTCAATGAAGGAGAAAAATGACCTGTTTACAAAATTTTATAACAAACTATTAAACATGATTTTTTTTTTTGCATCTTTTTTTTATTTTTTTTTTTTTTTTTTTTTATATAATTTTTATTGGAGTTTTTCAATTACAATTCAATGATGATAAGAACATACATGAACATTGTTGGCATTGTAACATACAATCATGTTATTTTTCAGTCGCTTTCCAAGATGAAATAATCGGCTAGGAACCGATAGGATTCATTATTATAGACCTGCACCAACGGTGGTATTTGTCGATTTTCCCTAACCAGTCCCTTCCTGTGCCCCTTCCGGGATCACGCTGCGCAAGAAGGGTCCGGTCCGGGAGGAGAGTGTAATATACTGACAAACAACAAAACAACAAAACAAAAGGAAGAAAAAAGAAAAACATATTAAACTACAGGATATAGTGCATTCCTGACAACCAAACTTTCCACCAAATCAACAGATATATTCTTTACATGACCCGATCTTATTATAGTAAGATCTTTGTTATGGAAGCCATGAGGGGAGTTTATGTAAGGGAATAGAAAGGGAAGGAGTAAATATTTTAACGTTTATACCAATCTTTCCAACATTTCCAGTTGTTGTCGAAAGTTATACAAGAGGCTGTTCTAAGTGCTAAGAGTCTTTCATAATTATAGTTGAGGTTTACTTGTGCTATTACTTCTGATGGATTTGGGGAGATTGTGTCTTTCCAATGTCTGGCTATTACTAGTTTTGCAGTAGTTAGGACGTGGATCACTACACTTCTAAATTGAGTGGGGTAATTGCTTATTCCCAAATGCATGATTGCCAACGCCGGGGTTGGCGTTTGCAGTATCCCTGTGATGTCCGCAAGTATTGTAAATATTTTCCTCCAATAACTGGTTAGGTTTTTACACTGCCAGAATATATGTAGGATCGTCCCGGTGTTACCGCAGTTCCTCCAGCATAATGCTGAGTGTGTAGGAAACATTTTAGCAAGCTGAAATGGAGTTCTATACCATTTTGTTAGTAATTTCTGTGTTAATTCCCAGTGACTGATACACCTTGTGGCTTTGTAATTGTAGCGGAAAATTTCACACACATCTCACTTTTCTGAACTAAGCAGTTCCCTCAAAATGTATATTTGGCAAGGAAAAAGAGCACGCTGCTCGCACAAAGTTCTAATACAACACAGGAAGGTAGGAGGGATGGGCCTCCCGGACATAAAGGACTACTATTGGGCCTCTATTTTAGCTCAAGCCAAACATTGGTTTCACACTCACTCTCCCCCGTTATGGGTTAATATAGAATCTACTGTTAACAAAATCTACCCGTTGAGTCTTTTACTGCTTGCAGATATTTGGAAACCATTACCCTTAACATCCCTCTCCCCGACAACCAAAGTGACGTTGATGGCGTGGAGACAACTGTTAAGCCAACCTAAAACTAGTGCTTCTTCCTACACGACTGTACAAACTCCACTACAGACATTGGAAGTGCTACTCCCATACAGCCCCATCACAAAATGGACAGAACATGGGATAACATGGATAGAAGAACTCCTGGACAAAAATATTCCCTTACCATTTCAAACCTTACGAAACAGATTCGATCTGCCTGCTTCACACACATTGTTATATAGACAAATATATTCTTTCCTAATTAAAAACCCCCCACCTACAGTAGAAATTAACAATATAGTATGGCGTTTTTATACTTGCAATCATAACAAGGACAAGGGCATATCTCTCATTTATAACTTACTTCAAGCTAAAATGGAATTCACCAAAACCCCAGCGTTTTTGCATCTTTTTTTGTTTGTTTAAGTGCCCAGTAAGCAAGTGGTTAAACATGGTATTGTGGTCAATATTGTGTGTGTGCCAAATCTTGGTCTGCATTTCACCCTGCCATGAGCTGCAGGTGAGACAGTCCTCCTTCCTTCCACTAGGGGTCACTGGTACGTGGACAAACACGTGTTGCATATAAACTGAAAGTCATTTTAAAAAGTTTAAATAGTTTCAGTATAGGAGGATGGGAAAAGTTAGAGAGATGCAATTTATTTTACTGAAAATTATTAATTTTTGCAGGTTTCAAATGTACATTTTCCTGCCTCTGTGTGAAAAAGAAAAATAGTAAAATATTTAATATTGGGACAAACGGTCAAACCAAAAGTTCTATAAGTCACACAGCATATAGTATAGTATAATATAGTATAGAATAATATAGTATAGTATAGTATAATATAATATAGTATAGTATAATATAGTATAGTATAGTATAATATAATATAGTATAGTATAATATAATATAGTATAGTACAGTATAGCATAGTATAATATAGTATAGCATAGTATAGTATAATATAATATAGTATAATATAATATAGTATAGTATAGCATAGTATAGTACAATATAGTATAGTATAGCATAGTATAGTATAATATAGTATAGCATAGTATAGTATAATATAGTATGGTATAGTATAGTATAATATAGTATAGTATAGTATAGTATAGTATAATATAGTATAGCATAGCATAGTATAATATAGTATGGTATAGTATAGTATAATATAGTATGGTATAGTATAGTATAATATAGTATAGTATAGTATAGTATAGTATAATATAGTATAGCATAGCATAGTATAATATAGTATAGTATAGTATAGTATAGTATAATATAGTATAGCATAGCATAGTATAATATAGTATAGTATAGTATAATATAGTATAGCATAGTATAGTATAATATAGTATAATATAGTATAGTATAGTATAGCATAGTATAATATAGTATAGTATAGTATAGCATAGTATAATATAGTATAGTATAGTATAGTATAGTATAGTATAGTATAGTATAAGACTAACCTAAGATTCATCTTATTGCAGTAATTAGAAACTTGCCCTTTAAGATCAGCAGCCTACTTTTTTCCACACTAAATTTGCACACAAGGGGATGTAGCTCAGTGGTAGAGCGCATGCTTCGCATGTATGAGGCCCCGGGTTCAATCCCCGGCATCTCCATGTTTTAAAATTAAAACTTTGGCTGAATGACGCTAATCCTGTTTATTCAAAACATCTAGGATTATGAAAGTCTGTTGATACTAGATGTCCTGGCTGATTTGGGGTTCAATGACCTACAAAAGGCCAAAAGGCCAAAAATTCAGCAAATGAAACGAGTAGTGAATAGACAATAAAAGGAAATCTTCCATTGGGTACAATTGTCCCAATAGAGGGCACATTTTGGGGAGATTTCCTGTTGTGTCTCTGGGAAATCTCCCCGAAATTAGTCCAAGTCCTCTCTTGGGACAGTTGTACAGTGATGGGAAATCAGAGGCCATTTTTTTTAGATAGGGCAGGATCAAGAATCATGGTGACCACAAGATTGGAATACAGACACCAACAGTAATCTAACATTCCCATTCTATGCAAAAAAAAAAAAAAAACAGTATAACCCCAGCATAACTTTCAAACCTATGCTAAAAACAAAACCCTGAAGGGGGGGGTGTGCCAGGTGTACCTGGGCACACCCTAATCACTCCATGCAGCGCTGATTCCCACTACTGCCTGGGCTTCCCCCCAGTGTTGGCCCCCTGCTCCCCAATGCTGCTGGCTTTCCCTGTCTGGGGGTATTTCAGGATGGAGAGCAGGGGAAGGGGCTAGTAAATATGTAATTTACCAGCCCAATTCCTTTTCTAAATGAACACAGTTAACACACTCACTCATTGTGCCCATTCATAACTGAAGCATAGTGAACTGTGTTTACTATGCTTCCGGCTTCATAACTGAAGCATAGTAAACTGTTTACTATGCTTCTGTTTGTGAATGAAAAGGATGCCACTCAAAATAGAGCACTTCGCATTCATTCACTGTCCTGTACAGCTGAGGTTACAGAGAAAGGCATGTGTGTTTGAGCTTTGGGGTGCACACCAGTGGCAGCTGGTGGTTATTTTTTTTGGTGTGGGGTGGGGTGGCAAACAGAGCCCACCCAAATTTGAAGCCTATTCGAGCCTCTGCCTTAATAAAAAACCTGCCACTGCAATTCATGCACCCGGCATCCTGGAAGGGGGCAGACACATGAATAGGGGGTGCCTGCTGTGATGGAAAAGGGGAGGCTGCCCCTGTGTGGCCTTAATTGACAGGCTGCCCCTGCAAAAGGGGGGGGGGGTGTGGTAGATGGGACTTTGAATGAGGAAGTCACTGGGTAGAGTCATATGCCTCCATCCCTGATACAGATAAAAGAAAAGGGCAATGTGGGATTCAAAATTCCACATTTTTCTTTTCTTTCATCTAAGTTCAAAACCCACAAAACCTTCAAAGAAAAATGAACGGACTTAGATAGAGGTTTCCAGTTATGGCTCCTTCCTTCCACTAGGGGTCACTGGTACTTGATTGGACAAACACGTTCTGCATGTAAACTGCATGTATTATTAAAAAGCTGAAATAGTTTCAATCTAGGATGGGAAAAGTTGAAGCGATCCAATTTATTACTGAAAACTATGAACTTCTGCAGACTTCAAATATTCATTTTACTGCCTCTATCCAAATAATTTAAAAAAAAAGGTAAAATATTTAATATTGGGACAATTATTCAAACTATTTACAAGCCAAAAACATTTACAAGTCACACAACATATACAATAATAACTGGTATGATGATCCCAGGATCTTGCCCCTTGGGATTAATAATAGACTTTTCTTTAACTTGGTATGGAAGGGGATGTAGCTCAGTGGTAGAGCGCATGCTTTGCATGTATGAGGCCCTGGGTTCAATCCCCGGCATCTCCATTGTTTTCCATCTATTTGTAGAAATGCTCCATTCCCACCGTCCAACCTGTAGAAAAGAAGATCTGTGTATTTAAAGGGGTTGTAAAGGTTCGTTTTTTATTTTCTAAATAAGTTCCTTTAAGGCTAGTGCATTGTTGGTTCACTTATCTTTTCCTTCAATTTCCCTTCTAACTGTTTTTTTTTCTTTGTTTTCTTTGTCTGAATTTCTCACTTCCTGTTCCTCCTCAGTAAGTTGTTCAGTAAGCTGTTCTGGCTAACTAAACGCCACTCGGATGATGGTGTGAAGTTTACTGAGGAGAAACAGGAAGTGAGAAATTCAGACAAAGAAAAAAAACATTTAGAAGGGAAATGGAAGGAAAAGGTAAGTGAACCAACAATGCACTAGCTTAAAGGAACCTATTTAGAAAATAAAAAACAAAGCTTTACAACCCCGCCTTGGCCCAGTCGCGTGATCCTCCAGCTCCCCTGTGAGAGCGATGGCCGACGTTACGTCTCCTGGAATGCTCAGCCATTGTCTAACGCTCCTTGTGCTGGGGCAGTAGGGACTGGAGTGCATCCCTTTCATGCAGAATAGATAGAAACAGTAGTAGAGAGGGAAGCTTTTTAAGAATAGAAAGTAAGCAAACCCAGTGTGACTGTTTCCCTCGTTGATGGCTCAACCTCCTACGACAAGCAGCATCAGACATTAGACATGTGCAATCTGTTCTATTCCGAATTCGTTTTTTTTAAGAATTTTGACAAATGAGTTCATTCGGAAATATCAAAATGAACGAAAACCCGTTTAACAAATTTTTCTGAATATTCGTAAATTTGAAAATTCTTAATTTCATAAATTCGTAAATGCGAATATTCGGAAATATGAACAGTTCGGAAATTTGGAAAATTATAAAATAAGAACGAAAATCCAAAAGAACGAGAATCCAAAAATAAGAACACAAATCCGAAAATTCAAAAACCCGAAAATCTGAAATAATAATGAATTAATAATAACAAATTATTTATAAATAAATAATTATGATTATTTATTTAGATAATTTATTTATATAATAATAAATAATTACAAATAAATAAATAACAAATTATTTATAAAAAAATTTTTTTTCAATTTCTTTATTTTTTCCCCTTTTTTCCTTCATATAAACAAGAATGGAATTTTACATAAACAGTCTGAATATCATACATCAAATTTCCATATTTATACATAGTAAAAAGGGAAACATAACAATTCCTTCTATTTCTTTTACCTCTTACTTCCCTTATAGTGTAATATATAAATCCGAGAAAAAAAAAAAAGCTAAGTTAATGGTAATTTATGGGGACGACTTCGAGGAAACTCCTCCTTCTAAATTCGGTCCCACATACCCTATGTCTGGTCCTGGGTTGGTACTATTCCCAGCCAGGCCAAAGTTTTATTGTTGTCTTCTTATTTCTCATCTTTATTTCCATCCTTGTTTCCCCCCCCCCAAAAAAAAAAATATATATATATATATATATTCCCTTTTTTTTTAATCCCACCCCAAACCACCCCCCTCAACACCCCCAAAAACCAAGGAGGGGAGGGGGAGAGGGGAAGTTCTCATCTCCTTCCCCTATATCTCCCCCTCCTCCCCCTTAGATCGCATCAATCTGTCTCTTTCCCTCCTCCGAAGAGATATAAAGATTCCATGGTGTCCATATTTCTAAGTAGGTTTTTCTTCTTTTCCTAGCTGTCCATATTAGGTCTTCCATCCTGTTCACCTCCTCAACTTTCTTCAGCCACATGCTCACACTAGGGGGTTGTGTTTGTTTCCACCTAAGTGTTATACATGCCTTGGCTGTGTTTACCAAGTGACACAGGATGGAATTCCTATATATATTCCCCGGGATCTCTGACAAATGCAAGAGAAATACTGCTGGGTCCTCCCGTATTTCTACTTCACTGAATTTTTGAATAATCTCTCGTATGTCCTTCCAATATTTCTCAATTTTTGGGCATGACCAAAATATATGTAGAAAATTTCCCACTTCTTTCTGACACCTCCAACACTTATTTGATGTATGAGGGAAATATTTTTGAAGTTTTTCTGGTGTTCTGTACCACTGTGAAATGATTTTGTAATTAGTTTCTTGTAGTTTTGTACATATTGCTGTTTTAAAGATAGATTGTATCATATTTTTCTTCTGCTCCTCGGAAAAAGTCCTTCCTAGGTCTATTTCCCACTTCCGAAAGAAGGGTAGCTGAAAATTTTCTACTGGTTTAATCAATAATGCGTACATTTTCGAAATTACATGCGTAATTGGCTCCTTTTCCATACAGAGTTTCTCAAATGGCATGTAGCCACGGTCTAAAAAAATATATAATTAATTAAAAATAATAACTAACTAATAAATTATAGGTATTGGAATTTGCTTTCAAATTTGGCAGTTAGAGAACATAACAAATACGAATTTATCCGAAGTTACGAATTATTGGAAATAACGAATGTAACATAACTAATTAATAATAATAAATAACAATAATAACTTTGTATTATTATTAATTCATTCCGTTCCATTTGTTTAGATGCGACATTCGTTATTTTGGAGAATTCGTAACTTTGGATAAATTCATATTTGTTACGTTGACTAACAGCCAAATTTGAAATCAAATTCCAATACCTATAATTTAATAGTTATTATTAGTTAGTTAGTTAGTTTGTTAGTTAGCAATTATTTAGAATTTTCGGATTTTTGTTCTTTCAAATTTTCGGATTTCCTTTCTTATTTTCTGATTTTCAAATTTTCGAATTTCTGAATTTCCGAACTTCCAGATTTTAGAATTTTCCGGATTTTCGAATTTCTGAATTTTTGAATTTCCACATTTTTGGATTTTTTAAAATTCTTTATTTTTTCCTCTTTTCTTTCCATAGATTTCACATTACATTTCGTTATATATCTACAACTTCTTTAACAGCTATATCTTATAATATTTCAATCCATACCTCAATTCCACGTCATCCTCCCCCATCCCTCACCATTCCCTCCCAAGAAAAAAAAACAAAAAAACGGAATTTTCATAATAATCCCCCCCTTCGCCCCCCCCCCCCCCCCCCCCAGAATTCATGAATTTCGATCATAATGAATGCCCCAAAAAACAAAACAAAAAAAGGTATTAAACAAAAACAAACAAACAAATTTTTCGACAGTGCACATATCTATCAGACATCCCTCATGTTGCTGATCATTTTGACAAAGGTTTTTATATAACAAAATACCACACAGCGGGAATCAAAGCATTTACCAAATAACAATTTGATTGTGGCCTAGGGTTGCCACCTGTCTGGGATTCACCCGGACAATTTGGGTTTTGAATCATGTGTCAGGCGGACTGAAACCCGGACACATTATTCAGACCGGGGCTGTGGCTTCCCAAGACAGTCACACACAAATCTGTTGCCATCCGGGAGCTGCGGGCATGAGGGCAGGTGTGGCATCACTGGGGGGGAGGGGGCAAGGTGATAATGTCATCAAGAGCAATTTGGCCACATTGGACAGAAATACCATGTGACAGGGCCATCTTCATAGCATCATGGGCCCCTGGGCAAAATAATGCCTTGGGCCCCCTACCAGTCTGCCCCATATTACGCACCTACTCTCAAGAATTAAAGTATAAATAGTTGATAGAATTAATCATATATTTATAAGTACTGTCAAAAAATATACATATTTTAAACAATAAGAAAACATGCCATAAATCAAAGACTAATCAATACAAAGGGTACGGTACGGAGGCAGAAGGGCACAGTATTGGGATCAGGAGGGCACAATACAGGTTCTGGGATGCTTCCTGCCATCCCGGGACAGCTTGGTAAAAAGTGTGAATGTCCCGGAAAATTTGGGATATTTGGAAAATATGATGTAATGCAGGATTATCATTGCCCCCTGGTTAGTGCCCCTGGTTAGTGCCCAGGGGTGTCAATGCATTAAGATAGCCCTGCCATGCAATCCAGTTGCAGTGAATTTCCATAAGTAGTGCATGCACTACTTTTAGTGTGGTGCAACACCAAAAGAACAAAAAAGTTCTTACATGGATTACTAAGCAGAGGTGTTGGGGGAAGGGGGACAGTTGTAAGTGTAGTTACTTTAACCACTTGCTGACCACACACTGTAGCTTTACAGCATATACAGTGGAACCTTGGTTTACGAGTAACGCGGTTAACGAGTGTTTTGAAAGACGAGCAACTTTTTTTTTTTTAAATCCTGACCCGATTTGCGAGAGGATTCAAGCCAATGGGGGGTGCAGTACTGCATTTGGCCAGAGATGCGGGGGCACCGGTGACGCTTGGAACGGTTGGGAGCCGGTCGGAAATACTCTGAATCACACGTAAATACTCGGAAACACTCGGAAATACTCATACTATAATACTATTGTGAATCATTAAGTACAAGGGGATGTAGCTCAGTGGTAGAGCGCATGCTTTGCATGTATGAGGCCCCGGGCTCAATCCCCGGCATCTCCAACTTTTTCCATTTGTTATGAAAAATGCTCCATCCTCCATCACCCGTCCTGTCCAACCTGTAGTAAAGAAGACCTGTGTACCCAATTGCAACCCGCTCTGGCCCAGTCACGTGATCCCCCAACTCCCCCATGGCAGCAATGGCTGGGCCATGGATGATCCATTGTCAAATGCTCCCTGTGCTGGGGCAGCAGGGACTGGAGTGCATCCCCTTCATGCAGAATAGATAGAAACAGTAGAGAGGGAACCTTTTTAAGAATGGAAAGTGAGCAAACCCAGTGTGACTGTTTCCCTCGTTGATGGCTCAACCTCCTAGGACAGGCAGTTTCAGACATTAGACTTGTGCAATTTGTTTTGTTCCAAATTCGGTTTTTAACAAATTTCGACAAATTTTGTTAATTTGGAAATATCCAAATTAACAAAAACCCGTTTAATACATTTTTTCTGAATATTCCTAAATTCCAAAAATTTGTAAATTCATACACTTGTAAATTCGTAAATTTGAATATTCGTATATTTGATTATTCGGAAATTCGAAAGTTTGGAAATTCTAAATTTGAATATCCTAAAATAAGAACGAAAATTCAAAAGAACAAAAATCCAAAAATAAGAACGAAAATCCAAAAATTCAAAAACCCGAAAATTCAGAAATAATAACTAACTAATAATGACTTAACTATTACTAGGGATGAGCCGAATCACCCCCCGGTTCGGTTCGCACCAGAACTTTCGAACGGACCCCACGTTCGTTACGAACGTTAGAACCCCATTGAAGTCTATGGGACTCGAACGTTCGAAATGGAAAGTGCTAATTTTAACGGCTAATATGCAAGATACTGTCCTAAAAAGGGTTTGGGGACCTGACTCCTGCCTCAGGGGACATGGGTCAATGCAAAAAAAAGTTTTAAAAACGCCCTTTTTGGCGGGAGCACTGATTTTAATGACGATTAAAGTGGAAAAAAAAAAGTGAAATATTCCTTTAAATATGGTGCCTGGGGGGTGTCTGTAGTATGCCTGTTAAGTGCCACGTGTTTCCCGTGTTTAGAACAGTCCCTGCACAAAATGACATTAAACGGAAATAACACCATTTAAAACTGCTTGCGGTTTTAATGTTATATCTGGTTCCTGCAATATGGTTGAAAATCATTGAGAAAAATGGCATGGGTAGCCCTCCCTGCCCATTACCAGCTTATTTGGGTCTTGTACGCATATTAAGGGGAACCCTGTACCCATATTAAAAAAAGGAAATGCGTGTGGCCCCCAGGCCCTATATACTCAGAACAGCAGTATACAGGCGGTGCAAACAAGACAGGGACTGTGTAGGTTTGTTGTGTTAAGTTGAATCTGTTTGTAATTTTCAACTGGTACATTTTTAAAGTGTAGCTCCAGTCAAAAAAACTATTTTTAAGCTTTTTGGAAAACATAGGGAAGGGTTATCACCCCTGTATAATTTGTTTTGTCGTCCATCTTTTTTCATCTAACTTGCTGCTGTCTGATGTTTGTAAGTTGGATGTTTGAAAGTAGGGGCCTGCCCTATATGCTCTGCAGAAATGGCGGAACAAGGTGTTGGTTTTGCCACAACATTGTAAGCCCTCAAAGTGACTCTTGGTGGGCGCTGGAGCGCCCTGCTGTGAACGATTATATCAAGAATTGTAATTACATGCCATTGTTGAACAGTGGTAGAAAAAATGACCTTTGGTGGTTGTGGTGCTGGTGCCACAACACTATAAGTCCTCACCGTTACTCTGGGTGGGCACAGGAAGGGGCCCTCCTGTGAAATATTATATCAAGAATTGTAATTAAACGCCCCTGTTAAACAGGGGCAGAAAAATTTGGCCTTAGGCACTGCTGCTGGTGCCACGACACTGCAACCTCTTCCATATACTCTAGTTTTATTGCTGGAATTAGCCCTGCTGCAAAGCATTGCATCAAAAATTGTACTTAAACGCCCCTGTTAAACCGGGGCAGAAAAATTGGGCCTTAGGCTGAGGTGAATATCGCGGTGTATACTGCGGTCAGGGCACGCAGACAATAACCAGAAAACAGCAGAGATAAAGGGGTATATACAGATGTATACTGTGCTGTGCTGGAAGCACACACAACTTCCAATAACTCCTGCAGATGGCAATTGGGCTCAAATAGAGAACAGCTATGTAGGTGGATTATAGCGGTATGTACTGGGTACAGAGCACGCAGACAGCACGCACTATCTCCTAACACTACTGACTGCAAGCTCTATTATTAAAGATAGATCACTAGCTATATAGGTGAGGTGAATATAGTGGTGTTTACTGCGGTCAGGGCACAGACAATAACCACTACACAAGAGCAACTGACTGCAAGCTCTATTATTAAAGATGGATCACTAGCTATATAGGTGAGGTGAATATCACGGTGTATACTGCGGTCAGGGCACGCAGACAATAACCATAAAACAGCAGAGATAAAGGGGTATATACAGATGTATACTGTGCTGTGCTGGAGGCACAAACAACTTCCAATAACTCCTGCAGATGGCAATTGGGCTCAAATAGAGAACAGCTATGTAGGTGGATTATAGCGGTATGTACTGGGTACAGAGCACGCAGACAGCACGCACTATCTCCTAACACTACTGACTGCAAGCTCTATTATTAAAGATAGATCACTAGCTACTGTATATAGGTGAGGTGAATATAGTGGTGTATACTGCGGTCAGGGCACAGACAATAACCACTACACAAGAGCAAGATAGGAAATCAGCCAAAAACGATCGGTGTGTAACTGTGTTGAAGGTACACAGAACACCCACTGCTTCAGATGCCAACACACTACACGAGGCCGCCTCAAAGGCGGCCTTATATAGTGTGGGGCGTGCACTACACAGCCTGAGCAATGATTGGCCACAGGCATCCTGCCTGTGGCCAATCATGGCTCTCCTCGCTGCTGGCGCTGCGATTGGCCAAGCATGCGGGGTCACAGTGCATGCTTGGCCAATCATGAGCCAGCAATGCACTGCGCCATCGCAGTGCATTGTGGGCCGTGCGCGCCACACGAATTTTGACGCGAACGGACCAAGAGTTCGGATTTCGCCGAACGGACGAACAGCCAATGTTCGAGTCGAACGTACGTTCGACTCGAACACGAAGCTCATCCCTAACTATTACTAACTATTAAATTATAGGTATTGGAATTTCCTTTCAAATTAGGCTGTTAGAGAATGTAATGAATGTGGATTATCCGAAATAATGAATGCCATATCTAAATGAAAGGAACCTAACAAATTAATAATAATAATAGTTTCATGATCAAAGCCCCACGATCAGAAATTCTGCCAGCAAAAGTCCGATGAGAGCTTTTGGTCAGTAATTCCGACCGTGTGTATGCTCCATTGGACTTTTGCTGGCAGAATTCCAGCCAGCAAAAGACCTCCTATTTTTCGGTCAGAAAAAGTTCTGATCATCTGTACAAATTCCGACATGCAAAATTCCTACGCATGTTTGGAAACAATTCGACGCATGCTCAGAAGCACTGAACTTCATTTTCTCGGCTTGTCGTAGTATTGTACGTCACCGCGTTCTTGGCGGTCGAAAGTTCAGAGAACTTTTGTGTGACCCATGTGTATGCAAGCCAAGCTTGAGTGGAATTCCGTCACTGAAACCATCAAAGTTTTTTCCGACGGAAAATCCGCTTGTATGTACGGGGCATAAGCCTATTTCTGACATTTGTTGTTTATAAGTTAAAATCCGTATTTTTTGCTAGAAAATTACTTAGAACCCCCAAACATTATATAAATACATATATTTTAGCAGAGAATCTAGAGAATAAAATGGCGATCGTTGCAATATTTTATGTCACACTGTATCACACTTTCAAACACAATTTTTTAGCAAAAAGGACACTTTCATGAATAAAAAAAACTAAACCGTAAAGTTAGCCCAATTTTTGTATACTATGAAAGATGATGTTATGCCAAGTAAATATATACCTAATATGTCATGCTTTGAAAATGCGCACACTCGTGGAATGGTGACAAACTACAGTACTTAAAAATCTCCATAGGGGGCGCTTTAAAAAAAAATGGTTACCAGGTTAGTGTTACAGAGGAAGTCTAGTGCTAGAATTATTGCTCTCACTCTGACGATCGCGGTGATACCTCACGTATGTGATTTAAACACCGTTTACATATGCGGGCGTGACTTATGTGTGTGTTTTCTTTCCTGCGGGGGATGGGGGGGTGCTTTAAAAAAAATATATATTTATTTTATTTACATTTTTTTTTTTACTTTGTCACTTTTGTAAATATCCCTTGTGACAGTAATAGGTGGTGACAGGTACCCTTTATGGAGGAATCGGGGGTCTAGAAGACCCCAAATCCCTCCTTTGCACTTCAAAGTATTCAGTTTGTCAAAAAACAGCAATTCTGAATACTGTTGCTTTTTTTTAAAACTGTACCATTGGCAGCCGAGTAAACTGGAAGTGATATTGCTTTCCGTGTTTACACGAAGAAGACTGGAATGAAGCCGTTTCCGAATTTATGAATTTACGAATTTTGATCATAATGTATGACCCAAAAAACGGAAAAATAAATAAAAAATGAATGAAACGAAAATGAAAACTAACACATTTTTCGGGATGCACATGTCTATCAGACATCCCTCATGTTGCTGATCATTTTGGCAAAGGTTTTTATATAACAAAATACCACACAGCGGAAGTCAAAGCATTTACCAAATAACAATTTGATTGGGGCCTAGGGTTGCCACTTGTCTGGGATTTACCCGGACAGTCCGGGTTTGAATCTTGGTGGACTGAAACCTGCACACATTATTCAGACTAGACTGCGGCTCCTAAAGTGGTACTAAACTAAGCCAAGGAATTTTTTAGTTTGATCAGTGGTTGCCATGGTACTGCACATGATCAGTTATGACACCAGCCATTTGATGGTTTGACAGTTTGATTGAGAGCACAACCAATGTAACAGTTAGCATTCCTTGCATGCAGTGAACTGTCTTTTGAAACTGTTAAATGGGTTTATTTCTGCTTTAGGATTAGACATCCTGTGGGCAGGTGTTTGTGGGGTCTAATTGAATGTATTTCTGCTGTGGTATTAATTGCACTGTGCAATGTTGTTAGTTCAGGCTGCCCAAGATGAGAAGGGGTCAACTGTGTCTACTCTTTCCCAGACTTTCTGAGTTCTGCCCCCTGCAGAAAGACACATAAATATCAGGGGAGGGCTCAGAGCTACTCTCTCTTCCACATGGGATTCACAGAGGAAGGACTGCTGAAACATGTAGTCCTACTGGAACACGTGGCTTTCTTCTGGGTCACCCTGCTGGGACACTCCTTGGACTAGGAACCAACTATTACTGGACTTTTTCTGAATAGACTTGGTTTCTCTGGAAGGTATGAACCTGGGGCTCCTGCATTAGTTAGTTAGGGCTGGACTTGTTTCATGTACTATTAGCAATATTGTATTGTGAGCATTATTGTAAGTGCGCCAAATATTGGCCTGTAAGGGGGCTTCTGACTGGCCGACTGTTGGCACCAAATCACCCAAGCTCCTGTCCCGCTTCTTCTTGGATATTGGATAGGACTATAACCCTCTGCTGGAAGTTCTTTGCCTTCTCCATATTGCGCACAACTCTTTGCCATAGGCCTTCCCATGACATCCATTAGCTTTTATATTTCTAAGAAAATAATGTCCACACAAGTAATAGGTTTTTCAACACTTTACTGTTGTTCTTCAAAGATGGCAGTGACACATCACACAGACATACTATCTGGTGTCACTTGGCAGACTTCACCAATCACATATAGTGGACGGCCCGTAGCAGTCAATTGTGAAAGATGCACATTGCACACCACTGATAAGCTATCTTCTCATAATACCTCCTCCTCTCCTTAGGAGCACCCCAATGTTAGCTCCCTGATGTTACTCTCTTACTTCCCAGGGTCTTTAGTACCTACTCAGCTCACAACTCACTTCATGTCGTTCTAGAGACAGGACCGCTGCAGCTGCACCTCCAGAATCTGTACACTCCCCCAAGGTGTCCCTAGAAGTCCAGGGGCATTAGTACGCACACCAAAGAACACTGGCCTAGCCTAAAAGGTCTTTTGCATACCGCCCCAGTCCAGTTAGACCATATTTTGTGAGACATGGCGACTACAGCTGGATCTTCTGGGTATTGGACTATCTCATCTGAGGCTTTCTGCCCTATGCAGAGCCTGTGCAGTAGCTGAGTACATCTGCATAGGTGTGGAGTGTCTGGCTGCCATGCCCCATCTGCAGTGCCTAGAATTCCTCCCATCCTGGCTTTTATATGGGTAATGACTACACCCATGACATCATTACAAGAAGGCCTTGTCTAAAAGGGGACCTAACACCCACTTACATAATTCCCCGTTACCACTGTATTTTGGGGCAGAGCCACCTAGTGGCAGAGTAGCTGATTGCACTTGTTTACAGGCCTGTATTTCACCCTATCATGAACTGCAGTAGCTCTGACGAGACAATCCTCCTTCCTTCCACTAGGGGTCAGAGGTATTTAAATAAGCAAGTGCTGTGTATAAACTGAATGCTATTTAAGGTTTAATTTGTTAAAATATAAAAGGCTGGTAAGAGATGAAGTGATAAAAAAATTTTTTTACAGAAACTTATGATTATTATTCTGCAGAGTTCAAATGTATATTTTCCTGTCTCTAAAAAAAAAAAAAAAAAATCTGGCAGCTTCCCCTTTAAGTACACCCTTTAATGGATGGAAATGTACAGGTATGGAAGGGGATGTAGCTCAGTGGTAGAGCGCATGCTTTGCATGTATGAGGCCCCGGGTTCCATCCCCGGCATCTCCAACTTTTAGAAAATGATCTTTAATTGGCATGCAATGGTAATCTTGTTTATTAAAGCGGAGGTCCACCCTAAAGTGGACCTTCCGCTCATCGGAACCCTCCCCCCCTCCGGTGCCACAATCGGCACCTTTCAGGGGGGAGGGGGGTGCAGTTACCTGGATAATCCAGGTAACTGCACCCACTTCCGGGATAGCTCTCTGCGGAAAGGGGCGTAACTTACGCCCCTTTCCGCAAGTGCCCGCCCCTTCCCGCAAGTGCCCCGCTGCCTGCTGGGAAACACACAGATCCCAGAGGCAGCGGGGAGCGTCCTTATTGCGCAGCGCGATTTGCGCATGCGCAGTAGGGAACCGGGAAATGAAGCCGAAAGGCTCCATTTCCTGATTCCCATACCCAAGATGGCGGCGGCAGGACCCGACAGACGACCTAGAGATCGGCTGCGCGCTGGACAGGTAAGTGTCACTATTTTAAAAGTCAGCAGCTGCAGTATTTGTAGCTGCTGGCTTCTAAAAAAAAAAAAAAAACGCGGAGTCCCGGTGGACTCCCGCTTTAAATTCAAAGCACACTATGTAGGATTATAAAAAGTCAATGGATTTTAAAAAATACCAATTGCCTGGCTGAATTTGCATTTAGTGACCCATGTCCTCCCTCCTGCCAGCGGTGACCCCTGCCCTCCCTTTTGCCAGCGGTGACCCCTGTCCTCTCTCCTGCCAGCGGTAAAACCCTGCCCTCCCTTTTGCCAGCGGTGACCCATGTTCCCTTTCCTACCAGTGGTGACCGCTATCCTTCCTCCTGCCAGGTGACCTGTTTCCTACCTGTGGGTGGGGCCCCCCACTTTCTGTTTCTAAAGTAGAATGATACATATTACTCTCAAGGTTGGGCAGAAGAGCCGAATTTTCAAACTCTGTTTTAATTGAAACATGGAATGTGAGCAACACCATTTAATTGATTGTAAGTTTTAGACATAACAGAAAAAAATGTTTGAGCTATACACTTATGATAAATACATGTTTTTGCTTTATGTACTTGTATTCTAGATAAATGATACACCTCATACCCCTGATGAAGGAGGTGTATACTCTCTGAAACGTGTCGGTGGAGGAAGCAATATTGTATCACCTTATCTCTCATAGTTTGGGTATTAATGGCCATTCATACCATGTACACATTACATAGTTACATAGTAGGTGAGGTTGAAAAAAGACACAAGTCCATCAAGTCCCCTCCCCCTCCTGCTCTTACTCCAGCTCCTCCGGGATAACAGCCGAGTGGCGTTTAGCTGCATTGGTTGTTATCCCTGAAGAGCCGGCCACCCGTTCTACAAAATGGCACTGGGATGATGCATGCAGCTGCGTGCATCACCCCGGTATAACCCCTTAAAGCCGAGGTGCATACGGTTGGCAGGAAGGAGATAAATAACAAAAATAAAAAAAACATTTTATTCTTCTTATTATTATTATTATTAATTCCGTTCCATTTGTTTAGAAATACGTCATTCCTTATTTCGGATAAATTCATATTTGTTACGTTGACTAACAGCCAAATTTGAAATGAAATTCCAATTCTTATAATTTAATAGTTATTATTAGTTAGTTATTATTTAGAATAATATTTAGAATTTTCGGATTTTCTTTCTTATTTTCGAATTTCCGAATTTTCGAATTTATGAATTTACGAATATAGGGATTTATGAATTCCGAAAAACAAAAAAAAAAAATTAATTCTGATCATTTTGGCAAAGGTTTTTATATAACAAAATACCACACAGCGGGAGTCAAAGCATTTACCAAATAACAATTCGATTGTGGCCTAGGGTTGCCACCTGTCTGGGATTCTCAGAATTTCCGAATTTTCGAATTTATGAATTTACGAATGTATGAATTTACGAATCTTGATCATAATATATGACCCGAAAAACGAAAAAAAAATAAAAATAAAAAATGAATGAAAGCAAAATGAAAACAAACACATTTTTCGGCAGTGCACATGTCTATCAGACATCCCTCATGTTGCTGAACATTTTGGCAAAGGTTTTTATATACCAAAATACCACACAACTGGAGTCAAAGCATTTACCAAATAACAATTTGATTGTGGCCTACGGTTGCCACCTGTCACATCACATAGACATACTATCTGGTGTCGCTTGGCAGATTTCACCAATCACATATAGTAGCAGTCAATTGTGAAAGATGCACAATGCACACCACTGCTAAGCTATCTTCTCATAATACCTCCTCCTCTCCTTAGGAGCACCCCCATATTTTGTGAGACTACAGCTGGATCTTCTGGGTAATGGACTATCTCATCCGAGGCTTTCTGCCCTATGCATAGCCTGTGCAGTAGCTGAGTACATCTGCATAGGTATGGAGTGTCTGGCTCCCATGCCCCATCTGCAGTGCCTAGAATTCCTCCCATCCTGGCTTTTATATGGGTAATGACTACACCCATGACATCACTACAAGAAGGCCTTGTCTAAAAGGGGACCTAACACCCACTTACATAATTCCCTATTACCACTGCATTTTGGGGCAGAGCCACCTAGTGGCAGAGTAGCTGATTGCACTTATTTACAGGCCTGTATTTCACCCTATCATGAACTGCAGTAACTCTGACAAGACAATCCTCCTTCCTTCCACTAGGGGTCAGAGGTAATTAAATAAACAAGTGCTGTGTATAAACTGAATGTTTTATTTGTTTCAATATTAAAGGCTTATAAGAGTTGAAGTGATTTTTTTTTTTTTACAGAAACTTATGATTATTATTTTTCAGAGTTCAAATGTATATTTTCCTGCCTCTAAAAAAAAATAAAAATATAAAAACTGGCAGCTTCCCCTTTAAGTCCAGCAATGGATGGCAATGGATGGCAATGGATGGCAATGGATGGCTATGTACTTGTATGGAAGGGGGTGTAGCTCAGTGGTAGAGCGCATGCTTTGCATGTATGAGGCCCCGGGTTCAATCCCCGGCATCTCCAGCTTTTAGATAATGATCTTTAATTGACATGCAATAGTAATCTTGTTTATTAAATTCAAAGCACACTATGTAGGATTATAAAAAGTCAATGGATTTAAAAAAAATATTATTTGCCTGGCTGAAATAGAGTTTAATGCTAATTCAGTGACCTAGAACAGGCATTCAGCAAATGAAACGAGGAAATTCAACAACAGAAGATATGGGGAAATCTGCCATTGGGGACAACTGTCCAAGAGAGGACTTTGACTTGTTCTGGTGAGATCATCGCTTATTGGATTTCACATATAATGTGTGCTGTGGGGAAGAGGAGATATTGCTGCCTGTGCTCAGGCTGTGCAATGTGCAGGGAATGGAGAAAGAGCTCTGCCCAGTGCCCTGCTAGCGGTGACCCTGGTCTTTCCTCCTGCCAGCAGTGACCCCTGTCCTCCCATCTGCCAGTGGACCCCTGCTTTCTTCCTACCAGCGGTGACCCCTATCCTCTTTCCTACCAGTGGTGAACCCTGTCCTCCCTCCTGCAAACAGTGACCCCTGTCCTATTTCCTGCCAGCGATGACCCCTGCTCTCCCTCATGCTAGTGGTGACCCCTGTACTCCCTCATGCCAATGGTGACCCCTGTCCTCCCTTATGCCAATGGTGACCCCTATCCTCCCTCATGCCAGTAGTGACCCCTGTCCCCACTCTGGCCAGTGGTGACCCCTGTCCTCTTTCCTGCCAGCGATAACCCCTGTCCTCCCTCCTGCCTGCGGTGACCCCTGCCCTCCCTCATGCTAGTGGTGACCCCTGTCCTCCCTCATGCCAGTAGTGACCCCTGTCCCCACTCCTGCCAGTGGTGACCCCTGTCCTCCCTAATGCCTGCACTGACCTCGGTCCTCCCTCATGCCAGTGGTGACCCCTGTCCCCCCTCCTGCCAGCGATGACCCCTGTCCGCTCTCCTGCCAGCGGTGACCCCTGTCCTCACTCCTGCCAACGGTGACCCCTGTCCTCACTCCTGCCAATGGTGACCCCCTGTCCTCACTCTTGCCAGTGGTGACCCCTGTCCTCCCTAATGCCTGCAGTCACCCTGGTCCTCTCTCCTGCCAGAAGTAACCCCAGTCCTCCCTCCTGCCAGTGGAGACCCCTGTCTTCCCTAATGCCAGTGGTGACCCCTGTCCTCCCTAATGCCTGCTAAGGGGTCACTGCTGTCCTCCTCTTGACAGCAGTGACCCCGATGCTCCCTAATGCCAGCGGTGATCCCTGTCCTCCCTAATGATTGCTGTGACCTCGGTCCTCCCTAATGCCCACAGTGACCCTGGCCCTCCCTAATGCCCAGAGTGACCCCGGTCCTCCCTAATGCCCACAGTGACCCCTGTCCTCTGATCAACGGCTCTTCCTGTTTACATCATGAGAGGCCCTTTACCGAGATCGGTGTAGCAGTGTGTCAGACTGACACACCGCACCACTGATCGCTGCGATGTGGGCCCCCATGGGCGCGCGAGAGTGATTGTTCTGGGAAGCGTCATATGACGTCCACCCAGAACGAAAGCCACGCCGCCCAGCCAGCATTTGACGGCCGGCGGGCAAGAAGCGGTTAATAGCAAATATATGTATAGTATATACTATAAAAAAAATGGTTGCGCGCCACTAAAGTGTTCGGGTTTGACTTGAAGAAAAGGTGGCAACCAATGAAAACCTTTCAGCTCTCCAATTTCACCCCTCCACTCAAAAAGTACCATGCTGCAGGGCAGATTAGATATGGAAGGGGATGTAGCTCAGTGGTAGAGCGCATGCTTTGCATGTATGAGGCCCTGGGTTCAATCCCTGGCATCTCCAGATTTTTGCAAACCAACAAATCATTGTTCTAGATAAGCAAGCATTCTTAGAGGTGCAAATATTGGTTAAATATCAAATGTTAAACAAAACCAATACCCACTTCTCAACAAAATAAATTGCGGAATACCATACATTAAAGAGGAAGTAAACCCTGATGAGTTTACTTCCTCTTTCATTCCCTGCAAAGGCAAAACATAATGTTGCCTGTCTTTGGGCAAATATCTCCTAAACCGTATAGGTTTAGGAGATATTTCTTGGACCTACAGGTAAGCCTTAATCTAGGCTTACCTGTAGATCAAAGTGGTTTGTAAGGGTTTATAACCACTTTAATTGTAATGTAAAATTCTACTGCACATTCCTTGTAATTCTCCTTTCCACCTATGTAAAAAAAACAGAAAATGACCTCCTGTGAGCAACCTTGCTCTAGGAACCTAATCCTCTCAATATCCAGGCCATCAGATGGAGCTTCTTTGGTGCTGGGTGGAGGAACTGACCTTGGTGAAGAAGATCTTGTGATAATGGGCGAGGTAGTCCCCCAGACTGAGCTGTATCAGAGTTTTAAACCAAGACCACCTGGACTTCCCAAAAGGGAATGATCGCTATCACTGATGCCGAAGATCTCCTGAGCTTCGATAGGAACCTCGCAATCAAAGGCGTTGGTGGAAATATGTACCCCAACTGGAAGTTCCACTGATGGAGAAGGCAGTCCACTCCCTCCGCAGATGGGTATGCCGCTCTCAATAGGCATCTCTGGCACTTGGTGTTTGAGGGTGTTACTGCCAGATCGATCCAGCAATCCAGCAATGGATGGCAATGGATGGCAATGAATGGCAATATACTAGTATGGAAGGGGATGTAGCTCAGTGGTAGAGCGCATGCTTTGCATGTATGAGGCCCCGGGTTCAATCCCCGGCATCTCCAACTTTTAGATAATGATCTTTATTTGACATGCAATGGTAATCTTGTTTATTAAATTCAAAGCACACTATGTAGGATTATAAAAAGTCAATGGATTTAAAATAAATATTAATTGCCTGGCTGAAATAGAGTTTCATGCTATTTCAGTGACCTAGAACAGGAAATGATCAGCAAATGAACGGAATGATCAGCAAATGAAACAAGAGGAAATTCAAGAACAGGAGATATGGGGAAATCTGCCATTGGGGACAACTGTCCAAGATAGGATTTTGACTCATTCTGGTGAGATCATCGCTTATTGGATTTCATGTATAATGTGTGCTGTGGGGATATTGCTGCCTGTGCTCAGGCTGTGCAATGTGCAGGGAATGGAGAAAGAGCTCTGCCCAGTGCCCTGCTAGCAGCGACCCCTGTCCTCCCATCTGCCAGTGGTGACCCCTGCTTTCTTCCTACCAGTGGTGAACCCTGTCCTCCCTCCTGCCAACGGTGACCCCTGTCCTCTTTCCTGCCAGCGATGACCCCTGTCCTCCCTCCTGCCAGCGGTGACCCCTGCCCTCCCTCATGCCAGTGGTGACCCCTGTCCTCCCTCATGCCAGTGGTGACCCCTGTCCCCACTCCTGCCAGTGGTGACCCCTGTCCTCCCTAATGCCTGCACTGACCTCGGTCCTCCCTCATGCCAGTGGTGACCACTGTCCACACTCCTGCCAGCGGTGACCCCTGTCCTCACTCCTGCCAGCGGTGACCCCTGTCCTCACTCCTGCCAGCGGTGACCCCTGTCCTCACTCCTGCCAACGGTGACCCCTGTCCTCACTCTTGCCAGTGGTGACCCCTGTTCTCCCTAATGCCTGCAGTGACCCTGGTCCTCTCTCCTGCCAGAAGTAACCCCAGTCCTCCCTCCTGCCAGTGGAGAAACCTGTCTTCCCTAATGGCAGTGGTGACCCCTGTCCTCCCTAATGCCTGCTAAGGGGTCATTGCTGTCCTCCTCTTGACAGCAGTGACCCCGATGCTCCCTAATGCCAGCGGTGATCCCTGTCCTCCCTAATGATTGCTGTAACCTCGGTCCTCCCTAATGCCCACAGTGACCCTGGACCTCCCTAATGCCCACCGTGACCCTGGACCTCCCTAATGCCCACCGTGACCCTGGCCCTCCCTAATGCCCACCGTGACCCCGGTCCTCTCTATTGCTTACAGTGACCCCTGTCCTCTGATCAACGGCTCTTCCTGTTTACATCGTGAGAGGCCCTTTACCGAGATCGGTGTAGCAGTGTGTCAGACTGACACACCGCACCACCGATCGTTGCGATGCGGGCCCCCATGGCAGCGCGAGAGCGATTGTTCTGGGAAGTATCATATGACGTCCACCCAGAACAAAAGCCGCGCCGCCCAGCCAGCATTTAATGGCCGGCGGGCGAGAAGTGGTTAATAGCAAATATATGTATAGTTTATACTATAAAAAAAAAAATGGTTGCGCGCCACTAAAGTGTTCAGGTTTGACTTGAAGAAAAGGTGGCAACCCTAGTCCCAGTGCAACCAATGAAAACCTTTCAGCTCTCCAATTTCACCCCTCCACTCAAAAAGTACAATGCTGCAGAGCAGCTAACATACAGAAGGGGATGTAGCTCAGTGGTAGAGCGCATGCTTCGCATGTATGAGGCCCCGGGTTCAATCCCCGGCATCTCCAGGTTTTTGCAAACCAACAAATCATTGTTCTAGATAAGCAAGCATTCTTAGAGGTGTAAATATCAAATGGTAAATAAAACGAATACCCACTTCTCAACAAAATAAATTGCGGGATACCATACATTAATTGTAATGTAAAATTCTACTGCACATTCCTTGTAATTCTCCTTTCCACCTATGTAAAAAAAAACAGAAAATGACCTCCTGTGAGCAACCTTGCTCTAGGAACCTAATCCTCTCAATATCCAGGCCATCAGATGGAGCTTCTCCGGTGCTGGGTGGAGGAACTGACCCTGGTGAAGAAGATCTTGTGATAATGGACAAGGTAGTCCCCCAGACTGAGCTGTATCAGAGTCTTAAACCAAGGCCTCCTGGACTTCCCAAAAGGGAATGATCGCTATCACTGATGCCGAAGATCTCCTGAGCTTCGATAGGAACCTCGCAATCAAAGGCGTTGGTGGAAATATGTACCCCAACTGGAAGTTCCACTGATGGAGAAGGCAGTCCACTCCCTCCGCAGATGGGTATGCCGCTCTCGATAGGCATCTCTGGCACTTGGTGTTTGAGGGTGTTGCTGCCAGATCGATTTCTGCCATTCCCCAAGTTTGGGTCAGGAGATTGAAGACTTGAAGGTTCAGGGACCATTCGTTGTTTGATAAGAACTTCCTGCTCAAACAGTCGGCTAGCAGGTTCTGAGCTGCCGGGACATATACTTCTCGCAAATCTAATAGAAATATCTGAGCCCATTCTAGGATGGGATGGACTTCCTCCAACAATGTACTGCTTCTGGTACCTCCTTGTCTCTGTATATATTGCTGCCACCTTGTTGTCCATCCAGGCTAGAACACTTTTCCCCATCAAGGATGGGCCAAAGGCTAGGAGAGCCTGGAAGGCTGCTCTGAGCTCTAGGACATTCGACACCACATCCCTCGCTTGGAATTGCCACTGTCCTTGAGCAGCCTGGTTCTGATAATGGGCTCCCCAATCTGACTGTCTGGCATCCGAGGTGATCACCTTGGGTTCTGGGTGGACTATCGGTCTGTGTCTCCTTAGAATCCTTGTCTGTATGCATCCACCACCAAATTGACTGCTTCACGATTCGATGAATGGTGATCGACTGGAGCATTGATGTTCCCCTCCACTGGGTAAGGAATGAGTACTGCAATGTCCTCATGAGCCATTGTGCCCACTGGATCATCGGTAAAGTGGCCAACATTGACCCTAGAATGCTCAGACAGATTCTTGCTGGAAGATATTTTGCCGTCAGCCTTTTTCCTGAGGTAGACTGACTCTGTTTGATAACGTGTCGGGTGCTGCCCCTAAGAAAGTCATATTTTGAGTGGGCTGAAGACTGCTCTCCTTCCAATTGATCAACCACCCAAAACTTTGAAGCGTGTCGATCAGTATAATCCATGTTTCCTGACTGTCCGCTAAGAGCAGGATGTCCCAGGCCTTTCTCTCTTAGGAACGCGATCACAGGAAGAAGAGTCTTAGTAAATGTCCTGGGAGCGGAGGAGATACCGAACGGAAGACACTGAAACTGGAAATGTTGATGGTTGACCTTGAAAAGCGGGGTGTATGGGCACGTGTAGATAAGCATTCAATAAATCTATGGAAAGCATCCAATCTCCTAAGTTTACATGTCGGATGAGGAAAAAAAAGAGAATGAAGTGGGGTGCCTCTCCATCAAATTTATAGCTAACCAATCCTGTCAGGTTGTGGGGGCCAAGTCACAACCCAGTGTGTGTGCTGCCATGATGCGTCAGAAAAGGAAAATTCTATCATACTTACATTGTGATTTTCCCATTCTGGCTCCAATCCATGGCAGAGTACATCTGAGAGTAGCCCCTTCGACTACCAACCCATAGGGCCAGTGGATAGACATGAGACTTTTAAGTCCACAAGGAAGCCTGGAAATCATTTGGACATGGGTGGGCAAAGTATGCTGCCATAGATTGGCCCCAGCAAAGGAAGAATACGAGGTCAGTATGATAGAATTTTCTGGTGTCAACATGGCAGTGTACATGAAGTAACTGTAGAATTATTTGATAAATTTGGCTTTATAACAGACGTCTGTATTCTATTCATTTCGAATATCTCCATATTATATTTTCATACCTCCCAACATTTTGAGATGGGAACGAGGGAGGCCTGCTAACAAACGTATATAGGCATGGGACACGCCCCTTGCCACACCCCTTTAAAGGAGAATTAACAAAAAAAAAGGTTAATTAAATCCACAAGGGCTTTTTTTTTTACCACTACTATTCCTTTATATTGGCTTTTAAAATGTACAAATGCAGCAATTTAGAAATCAGATGAAAGGTTTAGCACTGGGAAACACTTTTTGAAAGCTAAATAGTACATTTTATATACAACTATATAGATCAGACCAAAATGAGGGACAAATGAGGAGGAATGAGTGACAGAGGGACATTGCTCCAAATCAGGGACAGTTCCTCGAAATCAGGGACAGTTGGGAGCTATCGTATTTATCGGCGTATAACACACGCCTGTGTATAACACGCACCCCAAGTTTAGGAGGGAATTTTAAGGAAAAAACTTTTAGGAGGGAAGTTTAAGGAAAAAAAACTTACATTTAAATGCCCATCAATGCAGCCTTATCAGTGTCCATCTAAAGCCTTGTCAGTATCATTTTCAACCTTGTCATGCAGCCTGTCCATCATTGCAGCCTTGTCAGTGTCATATGCAGCTTTGTCATGTAGCCTGTCTATCATTGCAGCCTTGTAATGCAGCCTTGTCCATTGTTGTACCCTTCTCAGTGTTGCCTTCAGGTTTTATTTTTAAAAATGGCGCCGCCGAGATGTCCTGTGTATCTTGGAGGCACTCGCTAGTTCTCGCCCGCCTTCGGCCCTTCTCGGCGGCTTTCACCTGCCTTCGGCCCTTCTCGGCGGCTTTCGACCGCCTTTGGCCCTTCTCGTCAGCTTTCGTTCGCTCTCGCCCATTTTTGGCGGTTTTCGGCCGCTGAGGTGGCCGAAAGCCGCAGAGAAGGACCAAAGGCGGCTGAAAGCCGCCCAGAGGCTCAAAAATCGTGGAGGATCGGCGTATAACATGCACCCGCGATTTTGCCCTGATTTTAAGGGGAAAAAGGTGCGTATTATACGCCGATAAATACGATATGTATTTTAGGCTGTGACTATGAAATGTTCAGCAAAGTCAGGTTTAGAAATAGTGTGAATGTCAGCTTTGGCCAGTTGTTTTCGTGTCCAGTGTGTATTGCTTAAAGAGATACAAAGATTAGTGCAGCGCTAAAAACTGTAACTAGATATGTGTAAACATCTAGAACTCACCTACATGTGGTGATATGTGGAAATAAATAAATTAAAAAGTGAGCCCGCTATGTCACATGAATTGTACTGGAACACAACGCAAGGACTAGTGGAACATATCACTGATGACAAGTGAAAAGAAAATGGTGAACGCACTATAACATGTGAACACACATATTATGAACGCATTGTAACATGTGAACAATGTGTGCAAATCTAAAAAACAAAAACAAATAATAATCACAGGTTTAAATGAGTGAATACTATTGTTAAAAAATATATGACAAATAATAAACATGAGTGCCCCAGTTGAAGACCCATAGAGTCGAAACGCGTTGGATCAGCATTCTTTGGCTTTGCACATTGCTTTTATCCTTATAAAGTGATCACTTTTTTTTCCTGCATTGAATTGTAAATTTTTTTTATATATTAAACCGTTTTTGGTTGACCTGCACCATATGGAGCCTATTTTTCTATTTTAGTCCACGTCCGGATCACTGTGAATTCCCCTGTTCCCCCTACGTTACCTCCCTCTGGATCCATCTGGGAGTTGGTCTCATTGCCACTCTGAAGCATGGTCTGGAGATGCACAGTTGGATTCATGGGACCACCACATCTAGTGTGAACATCAGGCTGACGGTTCTGATGTACGATACAGAAATGCATAGTTTGTCGTCGAAGGATAACTACATCTAGTGTCGACACCAGGAACCAAGGTGTTGTGAGCTCGTTTGACCCACTGCCCTATGGTATGTATGTCCATCACATCCGGTAAGGGTACCCAACCTTTCATTTGAACACCTTTTATGTGTATTTTGGCATTCGATCGAATTCATCTGGATTTATGTCAATGTTTCATCTGGAAGTTACTTCTCTTCATTGCACTTGTTTTTGTTCAGACACTCATGTTTATTATTTGTCATATAGTTTTTTAACAATAGTATTCACCCATTTAAACCTGTGATTATTATTTGTTTTTATTTTGAACACCATGTTTACATGTTACAGTGCGTTCATATGTGCGTTTACATGTTATAGTGCGTTCACCATTTTCTTTTCACTTGTCATCAGTGATATGTTCCACTAGTCCTTGCTTTGTGTTCCAGTACAATTCATGTGACATAGTGGGCTCACTTTTTTATTTATTTTTTAACACATATTTATATATTTTACACTTTTTTACACATATCTAGTTAGGGCCGGTTCACACAGGGGGCGATGCGAGGCGACACCGACTTGCCTCGCCGCGACCTGCCGCGACCTCAGCGGCGATTTGCAAATGACTTCTGTATAGAAGTCAAGGCAAGTCGCCCCGAGGTCGCCCAAAAGTAGTACAGGAACATTTTTTCTGAGTCGGAGCGACTCGAGTCGCTCCTCTCAGAATGGTTCCATTGTACAGAATGGGGGCGACTTGTCAGATCGCGGCGAGGCAAGTCGTGTCGCCTCGCATCGCCCCCAGTGTGAACCGGCCCTTACAGTATTTAGCGCTGCACTAATCTTTGTATCCATTTCTGTAGACTTTGTTTGAGTGCTAGCAGCTATTCGTTTCAGTTCATCACAGTTTGGTTCAGCGCAGTTTTCTTCTTCCCCTTGCACATATTTCTTAAAGAGGAACTGCAGTCTGCTCACATAATTTGTAATAAAAACATCTTTGCCATTCTGAAGCTTCCCTCCAACCATTTTGCATATTATTTTATACATACTGTTGTAGCCCCCTGTTCCTAAAAATGGGGCTATAATGCAAATTTAGTTTTTGGCTGAGCTGTAACCAGCTCAGACTGATTGTACATAGTTTATTTGGTTCTGTTCTAATTTGACTGTGTTGTGCATTTCCCACTGTTGCCAGTAGGTGTCACTGGTACCACAGAATAGTGTGAGAATAGCAACTAAATTAAGCTGTAATGAATATTCCTTTTCCAGAAACAGCCCATCCTTAGTCTCAAGAAATGAGTCAGTACATCAGGTGTCATCAGGCGTGATCGATTTTCAATGATTGATCACACCTGGGCATGTATTTTTTGTATATATATATATATATATATATATATATATATATATATTATTCTATTGTGGCACAGTGCTTAAACAAATGCTGGCCATACGCTATACGAAAAATCGGCCATACCCATTTTTGAAAAAAACGAACATTCGACCGTGAGCGCAAATGATAGTGCCATCACTGACTGATAAATCGTTCAGTGGACAAAAATTAATGCATTTTTTGTTCATTTTTTTACATATACCTAGTGCAGACAGTTTGGACGGGAAATCTATTAACCTTTCAATTTATCATTCGTTCAGCAGAAAATTTCCAAACTTGTCCTTCATTTTTTTCGGCTCAAAAACGTCCCAACGATTATTGATTTTGTGCCCATTAACTGGCTGAAAAACTAACAACCTATGGAAATGATTGAATTTTGGCAGATTTTTTGTATAGTGTATGGCCAACATAAGAGTTCACAATCACTATGAACACAGCAAGGGGATGTAGCTCAGTGGTAGAGCGCATGCTTTGCATGTATGAGGCCCCGGGTTCAATCCCCGGCATCTCCAATTCTTCTACTCACCTCTAAAAAAAAATTGATTCCTACCAGCTGGTGGTCTGGTTGGTTGATTTAAGTCCGCTCTATAACAGGCTTACTGCTATAGAATGGCACCTATATCATGTATATATATAGGTGATCCAACAATTCCGGGTGGGCGGCACCGCCTTGCTTTAACTGTGATTGCACACAGCAGAAGCCAATTGGCGGGTGCAGGGTGCTTGATGTCTTCCAGCACCCGTCACCACCGAACTGACATCTGCCTACGTAGACAATGCAGAGCTCCATTCTGATGGGGGGGGGAGGGATGGATTTTGTGTCCCTGCAGGGAATAAATTCCATCTCTTCCCCTTGTAAAAGCACCTCCCACAGTCCACATAAACACCAGCTTTGATCGCTCCTGATGTTACCCCCTTCCTAGCCAGTGTCATTAGTACAGTGACAGTGTATATTTTTTTTTAGCACTAATCACTCTATTAGTGTCACTGGTTCCCAAAAAGTGTCAAAAGTGACAGAATGTCCGCCGCAATGTCGCAGCCCCGCTATAAGTTGCTGATCCCTGCCATTACTGTAGTAAAAGAAATAAATCTATCCCAAAGTTTTGCGCAAACCAATCAATATACGCTTATTGGAATCTTTTTTTTACCAAAAATATGTAGCAGAATACATATTGGCCTTCATTTATGAAAGATTTTTAATTTTTTTGTTATTGGATATGTTTTATAGCAGAAACAAAAACAAACAAACAAAAAAAAAAAAAATATATATATATATATATTTTATTGTCAGTCTTTTTTTATTCATAGCGCAAAAAATTTAAACCACAGAGCTGATCAAATACCACCAAAAGAAAGCTCTATTTGTGTGGAAAAAAAAGACATACATTTTATTTGTGTACAGTGTCGCACGACTGCGCAATTATCAGTTAAAGTAGCTCAGTGCCATATCATAAAACATGGCCCGGTCATGAAGTGTTTCGTTCAATG
The DNA here is from genome assembly GCF_037356315.1 of Lithobates pipiens. Lineage (NCBI taxonomy): Eukaryota > Metazoa > Chordata > Amphibia > Anura > Ranidae > Lithobates > Lithobates pipiens. Next base: position 572,053,396 of record NW_027507758.1, on the reverse strand, counting down.
TTTTTTTAATCTGAATTATATGTGATGGATCAGAACACAATAGTCTAAGTTGGTGAAGTAAAATTGGAAAAATATATACATAAAACTATTTTTCAGAAAATGGCACTTTTTGAGTTTGCGAAAAGGCATGTGGGAGACTCCCAAAATGTATGGAGGAAGGTGCTCTGGTCTGATGAGACTAAAATTGAACTTTTTGGCCATCAAAGAAAACACCATGTCTGGCGCAAACCCAACACATCACACAAAGAACACCATCCAGCATTCGGGACTGGGAAACTGGTCAGAGTTGAGGGAAAGATGGAGGGTGCTAAATACAGGGATATTCTTGAGCAAAACCTGTACCCCTCTGTGTGTGATTTGAGGCTAGGATGGAGGTTCACCTTCCAGCAGGACAATCACCCCAAACACACTGCTAAAGCAACACTTGAGTGGTTTAAGGGGAAACATATAAATGTGTTGGAATGGCCTAGTCAAAGCCCAGACCTCAATCCAATAGAAAATCTGTGGTCAGACTTAAAGATTGCTGTTCAGAAGTGCAAACCATCCAACTTGAAGGAGCCGGAGCAGTTTTGCAAGGAGAAATGGGCATAAATCCCAGTGGTAAGATGTGGCAAGCTCATCGAGACTTATCCAAATCGACTTGGAGCTGTGATAGCCACAAAAGGTGGCTCTACAAAGTATTGACTTTAGGGGGGTGAATAGTTATGCACATTGACTTTTTCTGTTATTTTGCCCTATTTGTTGTTTGCTTCACAATAAAAAGATAAAATAAATTAAAGTTGTGGGCATGTTCTGTAAATTGATGCAAATCCTCAAACAATCCATGTTAATTCCAGGTTATGAGGCAACAAAACACGAAAAATGCCAAGGGGGGGTGAATACTTTTGCAAGGCAGTGTACATGGAGATCCAAGCAGGTCCCTGCAGCCGCCACTCTGTCATCGATTTGAACAGGCTGCCTGCACCAGTGAACACATTCCTTTTCATGGGTGTATGGATTGGTGCACCCGTGTGAATGAATCAAAGGTACTAGAATTAAATAACACATACGAGTATTTATTACATCTCAGAGATCACAGCACTCCTCCTGATAATGAATTCATCTGCGTTCCTCTCCATAAGGATGGAGCCATCTTTGTTCAGGCAATCTCTTTCACATAGGTGGCCCCGGGGAGGGCAGTAAAAAAAGAAAAAAGGCCGTTGAGCTGTTTGGAACAGACTTCTAGCAGAGGTTGTAAGTCAGTCAACAGTAGTGTCATCAGTTCGGTCATGTTTTTTGCTAATAACATGACTCGGGTCACATAACTTTGCACATCTTCAATTCAGTTCAGTTGAAACCCTTCCATATAAGCAGTGGAGTGACTGGCCTCAGGTGATACACAAAAATGAAACAAATCGTCCTACATAAGTTGTACTTGTTTGTCTGCAGTCTTCTCTTCTCTACACCCCTTTAAAGTCCACAATTTATAAAGCTTGTCTGAACTGTCAGAAAACAGGGGGCGGAGAGAGCTGAAGTTACACTCTGCAGAGCTCAGTGAGGAGAGTCCTGAGAGCGGATGGGAGGGAAGGAACACACCCCCCTTCACACAGCACACAGGAACAGAGCTGAGGCTGTCAATCACAGGCTGTGTGTCCGAGATCCCTCCCCTGTGACCTTTTTTCTCTTGGTGTCAGAAAAACTTGTCAGCAGTGATTCATGCTGATAACAGAGGAAAGAAGCAGCAGACACTTAGTGCTCTGGATTGAGACAAGTACACACTATAGAGGGATATGCTTTGTTCGTATTTCATGTTTGAGGTTTACAACTACTTAAAAAAAAAAAATTTTTTCATTGTTAAAGCGTAACTCCACTTTTGTCGAGAAAAAAAACATTCCCCTCTGGGCGATCTATGTGCATTGCAAGGATTATAACAAACGTTGTTGCAGATTCCTACCTTTTATTATTTTGAAGAAATCCATGTGTGTTTGTCTGTGCCTCTGTTCTGAGTGAGTCAAATGGGAGTGGTTTCATAATTAACTGTCAGGTGTGCAGCTGCAGGGCACTAATGAGGAAATCTGCTGGACCTGCATCCCTTTAGATGTGCTCCTATTGAAAGTATCTCTCCAAAAATGACATTTTTGTTGCAGGGGATGCCTGAAATCTGATTTGTATCTTAGGCAGACTTCTGGGAAAATTGGTGAGCCAATCACACAAGCAGGAAATGATGTTTCTGGGGAGTGGTCAGTAAACACTCTGTGTACAGAACAACTCCAGGTAGCCATATTGCAGTGCATCATTCTCGGAAAATTACAGCGGCTGCAGATTGAAAAGGAAAGGCCATTTTTAATAACATTCAATCCCAATATGATTAGTGTTGCAATTATATGTGCTATATTACTTTTTCTTTATTTGCAGTTTTTTTTCCTCACGAAAGTGGAGTGACCCTTTAACCACTTACGGACCGCCCACAGTCATCATAGGTCGGCGCTTTGAAGAGGAATATCGTTGTTATGGCAGCATATAGCTACCATAACCTCTTCTTCAGCGGGCAATCCTCTTTCAGATAAAAGTGGTCTCTGCGGCGGATTACTTTTATGGGAGCGGGAGAGGGCCCCCCTCTCGCCTCGCTCCGGTGGTCTCGGCTGCTTACCGGAGCCGCCGGTAGCGGTGGAGGCTATCGGGTCCTCTCTCCTGCTTGGCTGGCTGCCGAGTGAGGGGAAGATGGCCCCCCTTGGCTCCATAGCATTCAGCCGGTTCACATATCTCCGATGTAGCTCCAGTGCGAATTTGCACAGGAGCCCTTTGCGTCTTTTGGTCCGTTTTTGGTCTGGATTCAGCCCAAAATCTGGGCTGAAATCAGACCTGAAACGGTGAACCAGGACGTACAGGACCCCTGCTGTGAGCCGCATCGGCATTAGGTGTGAACCAAGCCTAATTTCCTGATGACCTATCTCACTTTTGAAGGCCATGGAGCACCAGGACAATGGAAACAAAATTACCCCATTTTGGAAAGCAAACACCCCAATGTATATTGTATGAGGCATTATGAGTCTTTTGAACATGTCATTTTTTTCCACAAGTTTTGGGAAAACACATTTTTCTACGCATTTTTACGGCACTGACAGGCACTGATGAGGATCCACTGACAGGGTGTCACTGATGAGCACTCACTGATGGGCACTGTAGGGCACTGATGTGGCACTTTAGGGCACTGGTGTGCACTGATGGGGAACTGTAGAGCACTGATGGGCTACAAATGTGCACTGATGTGTCACTGATAGGGCACTATAGAGCACTGCTGGGCACTGATGTGGCACTGTAGAGCACTGCTGGGCATTGATGGGACACAGATGTGGCACTGATGGGGTACTGTAGAGCACTGAGGGGCATAGATGTTTCACTGTAGAGGACTAAAGGGGCACAGATGTAGCACTGTAGAGCACTGATGGGGCACAGATGTGCCACTTTAGAGCACTGTTGGGCACAGATGTGGCTCTGTGCGCAGAAGCAAACACATATGTAAACGCTGTTGGCACTAAACATGGGCGCCGTCAGAAAAATTTGTTTTGTTTCGATCCGTTTCTTATTAAAAAAAAAATTTTTATTTCATAATGCGTGTACGAAATTCAATTTGGATTCGTATGAAATACGAATTTCCATTAGATTCATAAACTTTTCGTAAAAAAATAGTAAAGTTTGTTAAGTTTGTTATGATGAATTTATCATTATGAGGGGCTCCCACCATCCCTGTGCTGTGCTGACTTCCTGGGTTTTTAACCTTTTGTTTCATTAACTTTTCGTAAAAATAATGAATGTTCGTTATGATGAATTTATCATTATGAGGGGTTCCCATCATCCCTGTGCTGAGTTACCAGGTCTGAGTGTACACCTGCTGTGTCCATTATGAGGGGTTCCCACCATCCCTGTGCTGTGCTGTGCTGACTTCCTCTGATTGGTGAACAAAACACCAGTCACATTTCCGTTGTAATGGAATTTGGATCCGAAATTCATTTCAAATTTCGTATTTCGCATGAAATTTGTAAGCATTCCCATAGGGTTCATACCATCCCTGTGCTGAGTTCCCAGGTCTGTACACCTGCTGTGCCCATTATGAGGGGTTCCCACCATCCCTGTGCTGATTTCCTGGGGTTTAAACATTTAGTTTGTTAACTTTTAGTAACAATTACAAATTTTCGTTATGATGAATTTATCATTATGAGGGGTTCCCACCATCCCTATGCTGACTTCCTGGGTTTTAACTTTTAGGTTTGTTAACTTTTCGTAACAATTACGAATTTTCTTCATGAATTTGGATCTGAAATTCGTAAATGAAATTTCGTATTTCGTACCGAATTCGTATGCATAAAAATTCGTATTTCAGATTCGAACGAATGTACCAATTTCCGGAAACTCATACGAATTTTCATTTCGTACGAAACTAATCGCACATGTCTAGTTTACACCACATGTGTGGTATCCCTGCAAACGTTAGTGCAAGAGCAATTCATCTAGTGCCAGACCTCCTAAAACAGGTAACCTGTAATGGCATTTGAAGTATCTCCTATAGATATTTTTAAGCACTGTAGTTTGTCGCCATTCCACGTGTGTAAGCAATTTTAAAGCGTGACGCGTTAGGTATCTATTTACTCTGCGTAACATTAATGTTCACATTTTTACAAAAATATTGGGGTAAATATTGTGATTTTAAAAAATGTGTTAAAGTGTATTATTTCCCAAAAAATTGCATTTGCAAAACTGCTGTGCAAATACTGCATGACATAAAAAATTGCAACAATCGCCATTTTATTTCCTAGGGTCTCGGCTTAAAAAAAAAAGTATAATGTTTGTGGGTTCTAAGTAATTTTCTAGCAAAAAAAATACTGATTTAAACTTATAAACAAAGTGGCAGAAAAAGCTTGGTCAGCAAGTGGACAAAAGCGCTACACGTGCAAAACCACATAAGCATAGTTGCCAACATTGTAAAAAAAAAAAATTCGGGGCACTTTTTTGCCAGTAGGCAGAGTTGTGTTATAATTAGGGGGTGGGGCATGTGGTTATAGGTGTGGCATAGGAAAAGGTGAAAATGCGGCGCACGCAGCGCAGCAGGATATTGTCGTGGTTTACGTAAAATAGTGGGCGTGGCTTACATGGGACGTGGCTCAAAGGGGTGTGGTTAGTGTCTGAGATGAATGCGGGATGAAGAGGGAAAGGAAAGGGGGGGAGGGTTGCGGGATGGAGGGACAGCAGCCCCCCGATTCTACACCACAATAGCAATATATGTTTTCCAGAGTTTGACAATCAGCAGATAAAGATACTCCAAATACCTGGTGTTAGCGCTTCAATCATCCCGGCGCCATTATTGTTATGGTGTCAGGATGATTGAAGCGCATTATTTCTATTATTACATTGTAATAGGAAATGAAATCATTCAACTCACCATAATGCAGAATCAGCTGGAGCCATGAGCGCGTCACTAGCCACGTTGTCTGCCACCAGATGCCATCAGGTGCCCCTAGCAGAGTCCCTCCTTACATCAGGTGCCCCATCAGAGGTACCTTCCTCACATCTGTGTCCATCAGCGGAGCCCCTCCTTACATCTGGTGTCCCTATCAATCCTCCTAACATCTGGTGCCCCTCTGACATCCAGACTCTGACTGCGCCCTCTGACATCCAGACTCTGACTGGCGCCCCCGACATCCACAGACTGGCCCCCGACATCCACAGACTGGCCCCCGACATACGGAGACTGGCTCCGACATACAGAGACTGGCCCCCGACATACACAGACTGGCCCCCGACATCCAGAATGGTCCCCGACATACTGGCCCCGACATCCCATCGTTGGCGCGCGGAGACTTTGAACTGCGGCGCCGCCCACTGCACTTCACACACACACTGGCAGCGGGGGTGGGCGGTGCCACAGCATCTATATTGAAAACCAGCTGGTCTTCTTTAAAATGGCGGCCAGCGGAGACATTGTCTCCGCCGGCCACGGACCTCTATCGACCGGCGGCGAAAAAAGGGGGAATTTGAATTTCCCGGGACAAACCGAATTTCCCGGGACAAATATCCTAATCCCGGGAATGTTCTGGGAAATTCGGGACCGTTGGCAACTATGCATAAGAGAAGTTCACCATTAGGGTGTACTTATGCTGGCCATACACTATACAAAAAAATCGGCCGAACCCATTTTCGAAAAACGAACATTCGGCCGTGAGAGCAAACAGTAGTGCCATCATGTAATAACCGATAAATCTTTCAGTGGACATAAAAACGAATCCGTTTTTTTTTTTTTTTTTACATATACCTAGTGCAGACAGTTCGGATGGGAAGCACAATAATAAAGCGGGGTTCCACCCTAAAGTGGAACTTCCGCTGATCGGAACCCTCCCCCCCTCCGGTGTCACAATTGGCACCTTTCAGGGGGGAGGGGGGTGCAGATACCTGTCAAAGACAGGTATTTTCACCCACTTCCCACGGGAGTCTATGCCTCTTCCTGTCCCTGCACGCTGTC